>NC_133776.1:78056310-78096247 GCF_003597395.2 Chelonoidis abingdonii
ACTCATGACTGAGTTATTGAAGTCTAAAAATTGTGGTTTGAAGACCTCAAGCTGCAGAGAATCCACCAGCAAGTGACCCATGCCCACGCTGCAGAGGAAGCGAAAAACTCCGGCCCCTGCCAATCCGCCCTGGAGGAAAATTCCTTCCCGACCCCAATATGGTGATCAGCTAAACCCTGAGCATGTGAGCAAGACTCACCAGCCAGCACCCAGGAAAGAATTCTCTGCAGTATTCAGATCCCATCCCATCCAACATCCCTCATAGACCATTAAGCAGACTTATCTGCTGATAATCCAAGATCAATTGCCCAAATTAACATATCCCATCATATCATCCCTCCATGCTTTAAAGACTTCAGGTGCCGAAAATCCACCAGCCAGTGATCTGTGCCCCAAGCTGCAGAGAGAAGGCGAAAACACCCCAGGGCCTTTGCCAATCTGCCCTGGAGAAAAATTCCTGCCCGACCCCAGATATGGCGATCAGCTAAACCCTGAGCATGTGAGCAAGACTCACCAGCAGACAGAAAGAATTCTCTGTAATAACTCAGTTCCCACCCATCTAACATCTCATCAAAGGCCTTTAGGCATATTTACTGCTAATAGTCAAAGACCATTAATTGCCAAAACTAGGCTATCCATCATACATCCTTCCATCCACTTATCAAGCTTAGTCTTGAAGCTAATACTGTTCAGATATGTCTTTTGCCCCCACTGCTCCCCTTGGAAGGCTGTTCCAGAACTTCACTCCTCTGACGGTTAGAAACCTTCATCTAATTTCAAGTCTAAACTTCCTGATGATCAGTTTATGTCCATTTGTTCTTGTGTCCACATTGGTACTGAGTTTAAATAATTCCTCTCCCTCACTGGTATGTATTCCTCTGATATACTTATAGAGAGCAATCATATCTTCCCTCAGCCTTCTTTTGGTTAGGCTAAACAAGCCAAGCTCTTTGAGTCGCTTTGCATAAGACAGGTTTTCCATTCCTTGGATCATCTTAGTAGCCCTTCTCTATCCCTGTTCCAGTTTGAATTCATCCGTCTTAAACATGGGAGACCAGAACTGCATACAATATTCCAGATGAGGTCTCACCAGTGCCTTGTATAATTGTACTAACACCTCCTTATCTCCTCTGGAAATACCTCTGTTAGACACTGCAGCATTTTTCTCTAGCAGTTGGCTGTCACCCTAATCTCTATTGCATCAGTAAAAATTACCTAAAACGTCCAGTAGATGTCCTTTAGTTCATAAGTCCTCCTTCAACATGGGAGCGCTTTTATTAACTCTTTATGTCACACATTCTGTAACTATTCAGAGGCCATGCAGCTTACAGTACTCAGATAAAGTTGCCTTTGTAGCTCCATAACTAAAGTTGTGTTTTGTTTTCCATATAGTGCAGTGAATAAACTAGCACAGGCAGATGGCTCTATTAAAGTTCAGCAGAACAGGACATGAAGTTTACATCCCTAAATTCATGCAGTTGCTGCTGTCATGGATGGATATCATACAGCAATAGAGTCCTACCTAGTTGGATTTGAATAGCAGAAAATCCTGTAAGATGTTCTTTTTCAAATTTTCTTATCCTGAGAGATTTTAACATTCTAGATTAATGTTCCTTTAAAATCTTCAAGCCAGATCTCAGTTCTGTATAAACTGGTGCAATTCCATTGACTGCAATGGAGCTACACTGAAGATTCAGCCCTTTTTATTATTATTAATTGATAACATCCCCAGCCTTTTGAGATGCCATTGATCCTTTCCCAAAGCCGGGCTATGACACTGATTCTTCATCTCTTATATATTTGAGAGTTTGACTAAAGATATGGCTTCCTCACTCAGGAAATGACAATGGCCTTCTCTCCATCTCATCAGAGAAATAAATATTCAAAGCTTGTTCACCTACAGAATCTCTTGAATGCCTTAAAAAACTATCTACAAGATGACCAAGGATCCAGTGAGTTGGTAGAACAGAGTGATCGCTTCATGACCACTAGGCCATGCCTTGGCCATAACTCAACCTTATCACCACACTGACGGTAAAGGTCACCATGGTTCACCAACAGACTATGTCATATGAAGCACATAGCGAGACGACAAGAACACTGATGATGCACAACTTGCACTGAATCAATATACCCAAACAACACATAGATGTCTTGCAGATCTATGCTTCTGTAGTAACAGAAGAAATGACAATCTGCTTCCCTGCCTTCACATCCAACTAATCAACCCAGATTTAACAATGCTCTTTCATATTTTAACTCTCTGTTAAGTGAAATAACATTTACTTCATCCGTGATACCACAGATTTTATTGTAACCATCCTATTTTGTTCGGCAATTTTAACAGGAAGCTTATCATTTATTCCTATTGAAACAAGATTGCTGATGTGCCATTTCAGGAAAAGACATTCAAACGGTCGGACAACATTGTAAAAGAGGGATTTCAAAAGGGCCAAATTCTTGACCATGAGAAACAGTGGGAGTTTTGCAATTGACTGCAATGGGCCCCAAGATTGCGTCCATACTTAGACACAAAAATAACAGTGGCTTGATTTTTATAGGTGTGGGGCACCCACAGATCCTTCAGAGGCCAGTGGCACCTGTGAGTGCTCAATAGCTCTGAAAATCAGGTAATTTTATTTAGGTCCTTAAATATGTACTTAGGCCTAACTTTAGGTTCTCAGCTCTGAAAAGTTAGACTACAATATACAGTAGAGGGGAAACATAATTCATATACAAAATTTTGTGCAGCATCTCAATTGTAACCATTGTATATACTCCCAGGCTAGATCTATAATGTTATAAGGATGTTTCACTTCATGCATCGCTTTTCTTTATTATAACCCAGGCACTTTGAAGACTAAAATGGTAGATCCACCTGTCTATAAGGAGTCTGTACACAGTTTGTAAGACTGCTGAAACTGACAAAGCATGTAACAAATGAAGAAACCCAGTAAGTGTATATTGTATAAACACCTCTATCATCTTAAACAAAAGAAAAGTAAAATTACTTCTTACTGGGATAACACTCATCCAGATTTTCTGTGTATATTTTAGATGTTCTAGATGCTAAAAGAGGATAAGTGCTGAGTCCAAACATCATGATTAATTAACGTTAATTAAAACAGATACTGTTTTTAAAACTATGTCCTTGTATCCAGACTCTGATAGATAGTAAAATGTCCTATTCTATTTCCCTCATGCTCTCTCTCTAGGTTACACTGGTCAGAGATTCAGAAATTCAGAACTGTTTGTAAATTACCTGGAATTGCAATGTGGGCTTCAAAATCTTAACAAACAGGATTGCAGGGAATCTTATGATCTAGCAGGTTGTATATTTTATGATATGCCTGAATACTGCACTAAAAAGCTTAGGGGGATCTCTACCTCCTACAGGAAAAATCACTCACTGGGAAACTGAAAATCTTAAAGGTGGTGGACGCTTGTGGAAAGAGTTCCAAATCTGTCCAGTTAAAGAGCTTTGGTAAGCAAGAGAGGAGAAGGGAGCCAAGTAAGTAAAATGTTCTCAAGTGGCACTGTTTCAGTGAGGTAATCGAAACCTTTCAGATTCTGGGTTAACTGACCTCTACAAATTGCTCCCCTGCAAAAGCCAGAACTAGCAAACTTGAAGCTCTGAATATAAAGAAATGGATTGTATGTTTCATCCAGATTATTTTGGTTTTTCCTGCAGCCTCTTGCTACACTTTTAGATTGCAGTCATATTAATTTACAGTAAACTTCTCTTTAATTAAATGAAATTTCCTTATTTGTAGCTGGAAAGTACTTATGCATGATCAAAACTCCATTCTAATAATGTTCAGACTCACCACTACTTAATTAACATCGCCGTTCAAAATGAAGAATCAAATGGGAGAATGCAAAGAAATTTAGAGACGAAAGCTCCCCCTGGTGGCAGAAAACCTGTGTGCCAGAAACAACCTTTGTAGTGCATGTTATCAGCCATCAATTATAGGTGTAGCCCAAACGACACATATAATTTATACCCTATGAGTTGTACATGTTATATGAGACACACTCAGAACAGAAATGATATCAAGTATTTTGCACAATTTATGGCAAAAGCAATTATAATTAACATTATATTAAATATTAAGTGAAGATCATAAAATGCTGATTGGTACTGATTAGTTGTATTATCCATAATTAGACATCACTGCATCCTTCACCAGGTACTGTAGTGCTTTGCTTATGATTTCTGCACTAAATTAAATGAATGATTCAGGTTTTGCTTCTGCATTTAATTTAAGCCGCAACTAGATTCAGAAAAGCAGGGCACAAGTCATACAGCTGCTGTAAATGTAAATGCCAACAATGTTACAATAGCTTCTCCATGGGCTAAATTGTGACTTGGACTGTGCTTCCATGTGAGGGAATAAGAAGGAGTAAGAGCTCCTCTTATATAGCTACACAAGCTACCAAAACCTTGGGACTAGGACATAGGGAATAAGTGGGGCTATTTGCCTATTTACTCAATTTCCAGAGCAAGTGGCTGGCAAGGAGTGAGGAGTGGGCAGGGAATGGGTGGAAAGTCTTGGCTACAGCGCTCTCTCTGGTCACAGTAACTGAGCTAGTGTGTGTTGGGTACTGAGTACCAATTTACTGTTGGTATAAACTCAAAGTAAATGCCTACCCACAAGGGCTTTTGATTAATTGCCGTTAACTCACCTGATTAACTCAAAAAAATTAATCGTACTGTTAATAATAGAACACTATTTATTTAAATATTTTGGATGTTTTCTACATTTTCATATATACTGACTTCAATTACAACACAGAATACAAAGTGTATATTAATTTCTGATTACAAATATTTGTACTGTAAAAATGATAAATAAAAGAAATAATAGTTTTCAATGCACCTCATACAAGTACTGTAGTACAATCTTTTTGTCATAAAAGTGCAGCTTACAAATGTAGGGTTTTTCGTTACATAACTGCACGCAAAAACAAAACAAAGTAAAACTTTAGAGCCTACAAGTCCACTCAGTCCTATTTCTTCTTCGCTAAGACAAACAAGTTTGTTTAAATTTACAGGCGATAATGCTGGTCGCTTCTTATTTAAAATGTCACCAGGCATTCACAAGGCACTTTTCTCACCGGCACTGCAAGGTATTTATGTGCCAGGTATGCTAAACATTTGTATGTCCATTCATGCTTCAGCCACCATTCCAGAGGACATGCTTCCATGCTGATGACTCTTGTTAAAAAAGTAATGCATTAATTAAATTTGTGACTGAACTTCTTGAGGGAGAATTGTACTTCCCTGCTCTGTTTTACTCACATGCTGCCATATATTTCATGTTATAACAGCCTCGGATGATGACCCAGCACATATTTATTTTAAGAACACTTTCCCTGCAGATTTGACAAAACGCAAAGAATGTACCAATGTGAGATTTCTTAAGATAGCTACAGCACTCAACCCAGAGTTTAAGATTCTGAAATGCCTTCCAAAATCTGAGAGGGATGAGGTGTGGAGCATGCTTTCAGAAGTCTTTAAAGAGCAACACTCCAATGTAGAAACTACAGAACTCAAATCATCAAAAAAGAAAATCAACCTTCTGCTGGTGGCATCTGACTCAGATGATGAAAATGAACATGCATCGGTCCGCACTTCTTTAAATTGTTATCAAGCAAAATCCATCATCAACATGGATGCATGTCCTCTGGAATGGTGGTTGAAGCATGAAGGGATATATGAATCTTTAGCACATCTGGCAAGGAAATATCTTGTGACGCCAGCTACAACATTGTCATGAGAACGCATGTTCTCACTTTCGTGTGACATTGTGAACAAGAAGCGGGCAGCATTATCTCCTGCAAATGTAAAAAAACTTGTTTTTCTGAGCAATTGGCTGAACAAGAAGTAGGACTGAATGGACTTGTAAGCTCTACGTTTTACATTGTTTTATTTTTGAATGTCTTTTTTTGTACATAATTCTACATTTGTAAGTTCAACTTTCATGATAAAGAGATTGCACTACAATGCTTGTACTGGGTTAATTGAAAAATACTATTTATTTTGTTTATTACAGTGCAAATACTTATAAACAAAAATAAATATAAGCACTGTACACTTTGTATTCTGTGTTGTAAGTGAAATCAATCTATTTGAAAATGTAGAAAACATCCAACATATTTAAATAGATGGTGTTCTATTATTGTTTAACGGTGCAATTAATTGCAATTAATTTTTTTAATCTCTTGACAGCCCTACTACCCACTCATCACACATACACACACACTCCAGTTCCAGGGGCAAGAAGGAATCAGGGGAAGAATTGTGACTCAGGTATATCTCCAATTGTGTCCCACTGCTTCTATTAGGGTGGCGCAGTTTATGCATCATGCTATGCTAAGGGCTGTCTCTAAAGTCACAATCTAACCCCATAATGATAATTTGCTAATTATTGGATAACTGGCCCTGATGGCCTTTGCAGCAATCACTCTTCCTTAAACAAGTATTTGACTTCCAATAGGATGGAATGTAGAAAACCTGACAGGAATGTCATAATTTAAAAAGGGGAGAGAATGTTTTATAGTCAAAAAGTCAGTAATGTGCAGTTTGTGTTTTTCCATGATTGTCCCTGGATGTGGTCCTTGTGATTTGCATTGGATATAGACCCTGGAGTTTCATAGTACGCAGACTCCTGAGCTCTGTTAGGCAGTTGAGAGTTTGCACTGTGTTCTAATTGACAAGCCCGTGAGAGGAGATTGTGGGGAGCCAGGGAAGGTTAAGGGATATGTCTAAGTGGAAGCTAAAGATCAAATGGCACTGTTTGAAAACTGCAGGGATAGTCCCAGAGGCCTGGCCAACATTTCCCCTGGTAATGAAAAAGGTTCTAATGTCCAAGTCTGTGTGTAAGCTATTGTTCAGCATATAATGGCTGCACCATTTGCTTCCACGGGCACTGAACTACCAGTATTTTGTTCTTTTCTTTGTACAGTACTTTGAGATACCTGTAAAATGAAAGTTGCTATATAAAACTCCAATCTATTCTGTTCTGACAATCAGGAGCTTAAGCCAGCTGTGCCCAGTTGAACTCTGCCACTTTCTTTAATAGTTCTCTAAGCTCAGGAATCCCAGAGGGAACTTTGCAAGATCTGTTTAGAGCCTGCTGGCAAACAGTCACAGAGAAAGGAAAAATACACAGTAACAATTTTTTCTTTTCTGAGGGCATGCTTAGGAGTGGTCATACAGAAGAAAGTCCTGTCAGTCTTTCTGCAATTAGAATTCACTGTTGTCTTTTGTACTTATCAGTAGGTCATACCTAACAGCTCAGAAGAGTTGTTGTTGCAGGTGATAGGCCAGATGCTTAGTTAGTATTAATCGGTGTAAGCATGGAAATCTGCTTGTTTACATCAGCTGAGGATCTGGCCTCAAATGCACAGTATGCAATGTTACATATAACCCTGGAAGGTAATATATCTAGTGGTCAAACTGGGGGAAAGTACTAATGGCATGCTCCAGTTTTAACTTCCCCTTGCAACTGGCAGAGTGAGACAGAACCAGGTTGCTTGTAATAACCCATCAGGTCTCTTTCGCTCGCTCTTTCGTACAGTTTTACATTTTTGTGTTCAAGTGAGCTCATCTTGATGTCTACATTTAGGGCAAGGTTGTGACTTTCAAAACCTGCAGACAAAGTACAATCTTTTGGGGGCTGCTTACTGACCAGATTGCTCTCTTCCCCCATCTCTAGTGCATGGTCCTTGCAGGATTGCAAGAGGGGGCTAGGTTCCAGAGTGGTAGCCATGTTAGTCCTTATCAGCAAAAAGAACAAGGAGTGGTTGTGGCACCTTAGAGACTAACAAATTTATTTGGGCATAAGCTTTCATGGGCTGGAACCCACTTCATCAGATGCATGGAGTGGAAAATACAGGAGCAGGCATAATTACATGAAAGGATGGAGGTTGTCTTACAAAGTGTGAGGTCAGTCTAATGACACAATCAATTAACAGCAGGGTACCAAAGAGGAAAAATAAATGTATGTTTTAATGTGTGCCACTGCAGCTCACTGAGTGGAGTTGTAGCCACTTCTTTCAGGTTCTAACTGTGGCCCGAGGCCTCTGAGTTTGACAGTATAATATATGCCCCAGGCAAATAAAGAAATGTTCTTGGACTGCATAAAGCCAGAGGGCTTGATTCTTTATACTAAGGCCCTTCCTGATGCTCTGGCAATGGAAAGGGGACAGAAAGTGGGTGTAAATGTAACAAATTAAGTTTCAGTAGGACTTAAGCATGTGATTAAAGTTAAGTACATACTTAACAGCCCACCCTTGCGGAATAATGGGGTTGCTTTCTCACCTTTCTCTTCCCCTGCCACTCCGTTTGGGGCCTCTCTGCCAATGTGTTTCTCTTCTTCCTGGCTTTCAGCTCAGAGCTAGAGTGGGCTGACAAGTGCTGTCTGCTGACAGTAGAGTATTCCTTGCTCTGTTTCTTTGTGAGCAGTCCTCTAACTGGTACTCTGTTCCCTCCTCTGGATGCGGCAGGGATGGATTGACTGAGGTGGCCAGTTGTATCTGAGTCACAATGCCCCTCACAATGCAATCCTGTAATCACGCACTGGGAGTGTTGGCTGCCGAAGGCCTGCGCTCCTAGTCGGGGGATGTACTTTAGTTTTCTAGATAGGCAGCCCATATTCAGGCAACCTGACTTCCTATGGAAGCATTGGAGCTGGAAATGACAAAAGAGGGTGATGCTCAGAATGCCTTGCTCTTAATGACAGCCTTTCCTCAATATTTACAGTGTGTGTATGTCTTTAAAAATCTGCCTGGGTGTGTTTTTACCGTTATTAGAAGTATTTACAGTATTTGTGCTATTCCCTGGGCATATAATGGAATAATTGCTTAAACATTTCAGTGAGATTCATGCATGTCTCTCATTTTAGTCTGTTGGACAGCCATTGGAACTGTGTGTTACTTCAGAATGAAATCATAAGACACCCTTGCTCAGCTGCACAGAGACAAGCAAGAAGCTTGCCACTTTGCATGGCTGCACAAGGACCTCATTGATGGCAGTCTCTGTGCTAGGGAGAACAGATACCACTTGCCTCTGCTACCCCCCCATGGAATAAGCCACATAAAGGGAGTGGGAGGGCTAAGGAGAGGACAGAGACCAGTGAAGGGAATTACACTCTGACAAACTTCTGGACAGTGGCGGAGATGGTCAATATCTGCATTGTTCTTAGCCTTTCTGAGATAGCGATCTGAGGGGCTATACCATATATTTTCTTTTACACAGACAGAACTAAGCTTCCTGTCCATTTATCTATCTCATCAGACTACCCAACTGCCAAATGATCCTGCTGAGAAATTAGTAGGAAAAGAAAAAAAGAATGGAAATAGTTATATAATGCCTCCCTTGGAAAAGTAAGTTCCCACCGCATGCAGTATTAAGAGGCAGTTGCAATCTACATATTACATAATTGCTCTAGGATCTGTGCTTCAAAACTCCATAATCCCACTGCACCTAAAAGTACCAAAAGCTAATGAATGGATTTTGTTAGAGGAATTGTTAAACTCCACTGGCCTGCAGTGTTGCCTCCTGTTTTCTCATGCTTTCTTCTCTCTCAAACCTAGCTTTTTTTTTTCTCAGAATCATCTGAGCTAAGGCTTTCCCCTCTCCTTCAGATTAAACCTCTGAAAAAGCTTCTTACAAATTCTTAGTGTGTCACTTATTGAACATAAAACCCAGGCTCTGGTTTTCACATAAGAGTTAGACAATAATACCTTAAGACAATTATCTACATGAGTGACTGATACAGGTACTGGTGATCCTAACTCCCAACTGGGCAGTATATTCAAAGATGTTATTTGAGCTCTCCAGTGTGTTTGTCCACTCAGATCACCTGTACTGCAGATGATACTGTATTGAATACTGCAAAGCCTGTGGCTGGGTTGCCAGAATATGTGGCAGGACTATTAGAAATGTGTGGGAAGTTGTTACTGTAGCTTGCAGTGCTCTTCAGATATAAAACAGGGAGATGGTTTGAGGAGGGTGTTCAGTATCTCACATCACAATGCGGAGGGTGAGATGAATGCTGGTGGGCTCAAATCATCCTCACGAGTAAAGGGCAATGCTGCTCACCCTTCCTTCCCCAGGGAGGCCCAGAAGGCATTCAGTGGGGAGAGCAGTGTTAATCTGTTTAGGGTCTATAAGAGTGAAGGACTCAGCCTGGATGTACTGAATCACTGCCACTCCTTAGTGTCCTGGCCATATCCCATCCAATCAGCATTGGAACAGTAGCCACTGGAGTTAGCGGATAGTGACCCACATCAAGTGACAGGGTTATTAACCTTTGTAACCCTGACCAATGCCCGGTGACTTTGGCCAGCAAAGAGCCAATGAAGTCTCTTTCTAGTAATCCTGTTACCCAGGAGCCATACTGTGTCCTTGTTACAAGCACTGCCTATTTTTAAGTACTCTGAGTACCTGGAGCCTGCACAGACCCCAAGAGAGGGGACAATGGGAAGTTATGGCTGATTTATGCCACCTCAAAATCTCCCCAGTATATTTTCCACCACTGGGAACCCTACCAGAAGCTGGGATAAACCAGTGAATCAAGCCCAATGTCTGCCTGAGGCGAGATGTAGCTTTTAAACTGAGAAAGGATAGCATGAAGACTGCAGGATTGAGACTCCTGGTATTAATTTTATAGATTAATGTATTACTAATGAAAGTGAGAGATTAGAACTGTTCATTTACTTTTGTCTCTAGGTTTCCTTAACACTTTCTTTGTCATCATCATTTTTTTCTGTAAAAGCTTTAAGCAAATCATGTTGGCGTGAAAGCAGGAGAGTCACGTTAGGGAAATTGCTACGAATCAGAAGCATTTACATCAATGCTCTTCAGAAGGTATCTTCTGTCAGGCCATATGGCACAAGAAAAAAGCTCTGAAGCTGAACAAGACTTAAGCCTTCTCCTCGAGAAAACTTTTAAAAGCAAACAAAGTCTGCTGTGAGCTGTATCCGTTAATAGCCAATATATTTATACTTATGTATTTATTTCAGGACAAGTTGCAAGAATTGCGCAATATATTTGATTCATTATTGATAGGATTTCAGAAAAAATTATTTGATTCACTAGGTATTGACCTTGATTCTGAAAATGATGTACTTGATTTAATAGCTTTTCGAGATTAAGAAATTATCTAATATATTGTAGTCATCGCATGTATCCACCTTTATAAGTAATAGGTCTAATTCAGTGGCTGATTTGTCTGATTCGTTAAATTTTCCTATCTTTTTTTTGGTGGGAATAAATTCAATTGATGTCTTTATTTCAGTATGAACTGAATCTTATTCACTGTGCATGGCAGTCACTTTAGCGTGTAACGGATAAGATTTCACCAGTAATAAATGTTTCAGAACTTAGAGCATTAATTTCATTGTGTAACATTTCTACAGCATTTCTGATCAGTTCGATGGATGGCTTCTCATACAGAATAATTTTTACACAGAAGAAATTGAAGATTTTTTTTTTAAAAAAATCAGAAATGGAACAAACAATTGCACTCTGTGTCTTTAAAAAAAATATTTGAGGACAGGTAATACATTTTGTCTGGGGAATATCCCCATCCTATGGAAGGTTCATTATGTCAATATTTGTTGCATTAAAGCCATGCAGAGAAATATTGGAAGCTGAAAAGAGAAAATGTCATTAACCCTCTGTTTCTCACACAATTGGCTTATATTTTACTTTATTTTCATGTCCCCCTCCCCATCTTTTATGCAGCCATCTTTAATCTAATCAAGGTCAGATAAGATTTTTTTTCTTTTTGCCTGTCCCTGAAGCTCAGACAGCTTCCATCGACTCTCCCATAATCAAATGTTTAGTACCTACCTTGTGGGTTCATTAGGATGCATTCTTTACTGCTCTGATAATAATTGCTACTACATCAGTGCATCGGCGTAAAAGCATTGTTTCATATTGTTTTTCTTTTAAAACAACAAATGTCCATATTCACATCATTCAAACCACAGTTTTCCTTTGGTTTCACTCTATTATTCATGTTACAATAATGTCAGGATTTCAAGCCCCATAAGATAAGAGCATCGTGTATTCATTACAACTCCCAAATTCTGCAGTATCTTGAATATATCTCAAAGGGAAGTAATTCTTTGGACAGGAGCAGAGAATATTTTTGGGAAAGAGATCGGGAGAAGAAGAGAAGATCCACAGATCATCAACTGCTGATTTAGGAATGGGCATAGAGAGGCAGTGAGAATTCTGGAATGAGCTCCATACTGTTGACAGTAAGGCTATGTGGCTCAGGAGAAAAAGTAAGAAATGAACTATGGAACAAATAATTTCTCTAAACGCTATTTTTCATCAACTCAAATTTTTTTTAATAGAAGGAAAAAAATCTGCTTCTCAAATGGCAAGCACTTGAAAGACTAAAAATAGATCACTGGAATAAATAAATTTACCCAGAAGACAGGATTGATGCTCCGCAGGCACCAGAGATTAAATAAATTCACTAAGTTCAAAGAAGTATTCTAGATAAGAGTTCTTTGTGCTGCAGCAGGTACTGCTTATTGATTTTAGGATTGAGGTGCTGTGCATTCTTGTAAAATGTACTATAGACAATGTGTCTTAATCTAGAAATAATATACTGCCTGGTGCAGGATGCATGGTGCTAGTTTATATTGACTTTTTATTGTAGTTTTGTTTGTACCCTAATTTTCTGAATTGTGTCTGTCCCTTTGTCCACCTGCTACATGGCTGCTTCCCATTGCCTCATCAGCACTTCATGAGGCAGCGTTTCCTCTCTGTGACTGACAAGATGTACTTCAAAAGATGTTGATTCAGCAGGACAAGGGGCAGGCTGCCAAATGGGAACAAGTGGGATGTGAGCCATGTAAATCTTAACTAGTTGACTTAGCCTCAATAGACAGATAATACCTCTGTTTTCCTTTGAGTTTGATAATCGGAGGGGGGGAAGGATTGGCATCTTTCTATCAAAACCATACATATGCATTCCTGCTGACGTAATAATTAAAGAGCTACTTGTTTCTTACTAAATTCTATTCTATGTGGGTTCTTACATTCCCCTTATCACTGTAGTATATGAACACCAGCATATTAAGGCCCGGGACTACACCCCTGTCACATGTGGTTTGTTCTTTCTCCCATTCTGTCCCCAGGGTAAAATCGTGTCAGAGCATCAGAGCGTTTAAAGCCAAAAGGAACCACTAGATCAACACGTTTGACCTCCTTTATGTGACAAGTCACCAACGCCACCCAGCACCCGCACACGAAACTCGACAACCAAAAGGAGACCGAAGTATTCCAGCCCACAGGAAATTTGACTATTCCTTTCCACAAGCAGAGATTAGGAGGGGTTGAGGTGCATCCATGCCCTACGCCTCCGCCATGGCAGCGAAATGATTGAATGAGGTACACCCAGAGAATTCTGGCAACTGACCTGCACCGACATGCTGCAGAGCAAGGGGAAAAAATCCCCAAGGGGTGCACAGTGTAGGGTTTTGTTTTGGTAGGTGTTCTCTCTTTTTAAATGTGAATACAGCTCTATGCTTGTATTAGAGAAGGTTACAGTGAAGAAGTGTGCCTTGCATGTAGAGCAGAAGGTGGTGAGGTTTGTGACAGCTTTTCGTTCCTGTGAGAGTTGGCTCCACAGTCTTGGGCCGACTCGAGGGGGCTCTGGCGTCTGCACAGACAAGCTTTGCCCTCGTGATAATAAATTCCAATGTGCCTGGTGTGGAGTTGTTGACTATGGGCCTCATTCCCCAGCTATGGGTGATCCTTTAGATATCCTGGTCCCAGGCTTTGGCGTGCCTTGATGACAAGGACCAAGATCTTGCACGTGACACAGTGTTCTATGGGAAACCAATGGTGAACAGGTCTGATGCACCTGTGGTAGCTGTGTTGCTGAAAAGCACTGGGGTGTTCTGTGTTAGATGGAATTTCCTATGGGTTGATGGCTTCATGCCCAGATGTATTGCATCGCGGTAGTCCAGCCAAGAGGTGATGAAGGCATAAATATCAGGCCAAGTCACTGTCCTCCAGGATGGGGGGGAAGTCTCCTAGCCAACCAGAGATGGTAGCAAGAATTACTTGCCCATGTTGCTCTGTGTGAACTCAGCATCAACGAGGCAGCCAGGAGCACTCCTAAATAGACTGGACTATGCTTCCTTAATTTCCATTATTATTAGAGGGCATAAGACAACTTCTGATATGCGATTACTAAGAAGTGCAGTACCAACAAATATACATCTACATCTTGAACATCCATCTGCAACCTCTTGCAGTTGCCTTTTAATTGCAAACTAGACACATAAGGCGCACCTGACTTGGTTCTCATGCTCACTACAAGGTCTGCTATCACAAGTCATGACATCAGGTGCTGCAGCCTGCATACCCGGCAGTGCATAATTTGTACAAGTCTTGCAGCCTCCTCACTCCACAGTTTATTGAACACTTTTCTTCCTTGCTTGGATAGATTTTATGCAGACTACAACATACAGATACTGACAGAGCCACATTGCTGATGACATTGTCATGTATGGTCACAGTTATGGGGGTAGCGACACCTCTGTCCCCTTTCTGGTCTCACGGAGTGCACGTCCCCTCAGATTGTAAGCCTTTTGCCCTTATCTGTCTTAGGACAGAATCTCTCCTGTCTTTCAGCCTTAGGCCAGGACCTGAGCATGCTGCTTATTGCCCTGCAGGTCTGAGTGGGGTTTAGGCACCTGTGTTTCCTCCCTTCAGGAACCTGTGACCAGTGAGCTTGAGCAAGATCCTCTTTAAAACAAATGACTTTTATTTAAGAGTTTCATTTAGCAGATTTTAATACAGCAACCAGCCTGCCTGCATATATAGTCTCATCTAATCCTATGTTTCACCACCAGCTAAGCGAGACAGGCTTTCCATGTAAGTTATAGGAATAGATCTGAACCGACTCGAATTTTCTTTAACAACAAAATCTTTCTATGTATCTTTGGGTCTCTTGGGCTGGTTTTCCCAATTCAAACTGCCTAGCGGAATGGGCTAAAGCTAGTAAGCAGCTGGATCTGGGATTATCTCTCCATGATTCTTAAATGTCAGCTGTTATACAGCTCTTATAAAGGGCCTCCCCTTGATTTCTACCTTGGATCTGCTATCCAGGCAGAACCCTAGACTAGAGGGAAGTGTACATCCCCTAAACAAGGTGCAGAAACAGTATTAGTAGTTATTAAATAGAACCCATTCCGCCCCCGCCCCCAATTGTCACATGTACCAATAGACATTTCCACTTCACTTTATGCCGGCTGAAGCATACTCAGCCACCAGCCTGCAACGGTGAACCATGTAGCTAGATCACTTTCTTGATTGGTTTCACATAACTGAGATATGCCTCTATATGCCAAGCAGCAACAAGTGTGGTGGATCACAGCAAATCATGATAGGGATGGAGACACCATTAATGTTGATGTTGTGGTGTGGGAAAAATCCAGAGTTTTTAAGAAGTCTGGCATTGTGGATTTTGCTTGCACATGCAGGCACTTGCCATGATGGCCGCTAGGCTTCCATCACCTTAGGTGTGGGGAAGAAGGGGCAAGGGTCTTTTCTGTTAACGTATTCCTGGGTTAGATTAGAGAGCCCAGAATGGGCACATGAGTTTCCTCTGTAGCCCCTGCACAGATAAAGCCCAGTTATTCAGCAATCTCTGGCACATTTGCTACCTACTTCACATACCACTGTAACATAGCAGATATTGCTGTGTGTAACCCACACACCTTCAGGGTGTGGTGCTCTGTCCCATTTAGTGGCACCAAGACCACTTACAGAGATATTAATGAGTCTGCTCTACAGCCTTAGCTAACAGCCAGCTGGCTTTTAGCTCATGTGGTAGAGGCTCATGCACGGAGGTTCCAGGCAGGGGCAGCTCTGTTTTTCGCCATCTCAAGCACGGCAGTCAGGATGCCTTCGGCGGCATGCCTGTGAGTGGTCCACTGGTCACACGGATTTGGCAGCATTTCTGCAGGTGATCTGCTGGTCCCTTGCCTTCAGCATACCCATCACTGAATTACCATGAAGTTGCGGGACCGGCGGACCTCTCGCAGGCATGCCGCTGAAGACTGACTGACTACCGCCCTCACAGCAACGGGCAGGCCGCCCTCCGCAGCTTGCCACCCTAGGTACGAGCTTGCTGCGCTGGTGCCTGGAGCTGCCCCTGGTCCCAGATTCAATCCTGCCAACTGGGGTCTGTCAGTGATACAAAAACACTCACCACAAAAGCATGCACTACAGGCTTCCCAACTCAAACTGGTGGTTCTCCATTGGGTAACTATCTAAGGTTAGTGCCAGTTTGCCCAGGACCCAACCATCACTCTCCCACATTCAACAGTATTTTCATCCTTGTGGCTTGGTGCTGCAGTGTTGGGCTCAGCTCTCTAGAGAAGTCTCCTTCCTCATTCTGAAGCTCTAGCCACTGTTGCTCACTCCAGGTCAGAACAACAACTTGGTCCTATTAGTCTTTACTCCTGATTTAATGTGATGCTTTATTCTGTGGCTTCATCCAGAAACTATACACAGAGCCAGTTACTACAGAGGTTGTGAGGAGGGGGATCGAGCCATGCAACACATATTATATTAACTGCTGGTCTCCTGATCTAGATCCCTGCAGGCACTGCTGGCACACATTCAATCAGCTGTCCTGGGCTATCTGAGGAACTTGGAGACTACTTTTTAGGGACACCAACAGACATTTATCGGCACAATTTTACCATTCATCCATGCCTTCATTTTAAGAAACTAATGTGGAGGAAATGGCTGAGATGAGCAGTTATGGGCCTTTGACTCCTAGGTGGCCTCCAAAATCTCCCACAAGATAATGAGTCAAGGAATTGGGGCAGCACTATGAGATAGGTACCCAGAGCACAGTGCAAATGTAATGGTGCATTACAGTGTTGTATGTGAACACTGGAGGGACTTGCACCTGAAACAGAATGACTAGTGTAAATGCAATGCACCTTTGGTACTTGCAATAGGGCAATCCTTTTATCTAGGAGGGTTGTGAAGCACTGGAATGGGTTACCTAGGGAGGCTGGGGAATCTCCTTCTTATTGGTTTTTAAGGTCAGGCTTGAGGAAGCCCTGGCTAGGATGATTTAGTTGGGGATTGGTCTTGCTTTGGTAGGGGGTTGGACTAGATGACCTCCTGAGGTCCCTTCCAACCCAGATATTCTATGATTCTATGAATCCTGCCACTTCAGACATCAATGGTTCAGTTCTGTAGTGTGGACACTGGCCAATGTAGGAAGGAGCTCTGTCTAGTGGTGTGCATGGCAATAACCCTGCCTTGGCTATCCAGAGCAGGGCCAGAAATATATTTGAAGTATATCGCATGCATTCAGCTCTAATACACAATATGCATGAAAGATGCCACAGACTTCAAGATAGAAGTCCAGTGGTGGTCGGTTCAGGAATGTTCTAATGATTTTTGGGCACCTCACTGGCCATTTCATTATGCTAATACTAGTCCTTTCCTTTCACTGACTGACCTTTCATTTCCCCCAAAACAAGCTCGTAATCGGAATGCTTACAACCTCTCAGATGTAACCTTGCCTCCTGACTATGATAAATAGGGCCTGTATTTGAACACTTAGGACTCATTAATATTTCCTGCAGACTGTTGAGTGACTAGCAGATAAAGCAGGAAATATCCCAGATGTTAGAAAGAAAAAATGGAATTATTTATTGCTTACTAATGTCAAATGCTAATGTGAGAAAAGCATCCTTGAAGAGAACCTTGACTAAAATTCATTAAAGGGATATGAACTCACCAGTTTAATTATGCATTTTTGAAAATGTATTTATTAGGCCTGATTCTGATCCAATTATACCAGTTTTATACAGTACACTGATTTCACTGGAATTGCACTGGTGCATGTCAGATCAGAATCAAACCCATAACCTTGTCACTACACCACTTAAGCTTTTCATCAACCGCCTTCAAACCCAATTGATAAAGGAGATTGAGGCACCTATAATTTCTAAACTATGTCACTGAGCCCATGAGGTTCTCTGAAAATTCCTCTTCAGAAGAAACGATTCCTCAGAAGGACAATTTGTTTTCTAAAAGAATGATTGAGTTTTAAACTATTGCTTGTTCTAGACTGATCCAGAATGAGTAGGTCTCCAAGGGACAGTTACTCCCCAAGGCATGAATGCATGATTAAACTAAATGTATTCCATAAATGCCTTGATGACATTAAACTAAATTTTTTAAAGAACAGATGGAGAAAGTTAATAAATATTTCATTCTATATTATAAAATTCACTTATCTATTCACAACTTCAGGAATCCTTCGTTTTGTAGATATCAATAAGTCTGATGGATTTCTTGCTGCATTCTCCTACTTCTGCCCTGGTGTCTCTTATGGGCTCATCATTTCTGCATGCTTGGATTGTTTTATGGGATCAGCAAAAGGCAAGTGACTGTAAATCTTGACCTCTTCTGCTCCCAGATTACATACTTTTATTCTTTGTGGCCATAAGTGTTCAGCTTCACACTGAATAGATAATTAAATGACAAAAATTATCCAAAGAGAGACAATTTATAGTGAGAAATTATCACCTGAAGAACCGATGGGACACAAGCATAACTCTAATGGATATAATTAAAAACACCTTTAAAACTGACAAACAAAACATTTAAATATCTGTGTATTTCTAAATGTCATGAAATATCTATTTGCTGGAGTAGTATAAGAGATATTGTTTATATCCATCCTTATTCAAACAAAGCTCCCATTAATGGGGATCAATGAGAGTTTTACTTAAGTGAGAACTACAAACCAAGTCTGTTGTTCATTATTTTTTACATTGGAATTACAAATGATCATTCTATACATACCATGGATTTTGTAAATGAGTAATTAGAACTTGCTCCTGCGACTTTCATAATATTTTAGGAAGAAAAATAATAAATAATTTATACCTCCAACAATTTTCACTGCATTCTGCAATAGATTTACACCATATTATTAATTAACTACATATTGTCAATACATGGCATATAGCTTAAAGATATGTGTTTAGTACAAATAATGGCATTCATGAATTCAGCACATAATTTTGTAAGTTTGATTCAAACGTTATGCAAATTGTTAAAACAAGCAAGGGCCTAGCAAAAATGACTTCAAAGCATTGAGATCAAACCCAAAACACATAGCACCAAATCTTGTCATTACTCCAATATTTTTACAAGTCCTCATGTATAGTATAAATAGAAACTAGTTTGCCTTTTGGATCTCAATTGTCTTGTATACCGTGCATACAAATTAGCATGTTTTACTGTAACTAACTGGCAAATCTTATGCACTTGAGTAAATCCAGACACTTAAATCTTTTATCTGCTTCTTTGGGACCGTTTCTTATTCTGTGTTCGTACAGTGCCTAACACAATGAGAGCCTGTTCTCAGTTGGCCTCAAGGCACTACTGAAACAAACAAACACTAATAATAATATTGTTGTGCCCATTCCCATTTCTTTAAATTTTGTCTACTTCTTCATCCTGGGATTGTGAACTCTTCAGAACGACAATATTTCTTGAGTGGTTGGAAAACACCTAGCACACAGTGGGTAATACCGTAAATAACTGATAAATGATAGTAATCATATGTTTTATTATGCATATAACTGGTGGAGGGCTGTTCACATATTTAAAGTTAGGTATGTGCATTTATATATGCAGATTTGGGACCTTAAAGGTGCCAAAAAATTCTTGAACCTCCTGACAAATCATTTTCCTGTTGTATTTAAAAGCCATGTAATAGTTGTCCTTTAATGCTCGCTCAAAAAATCATCCTAATTGGTTTTCAGAAATAGACATCCCAGCCAGATTTGATTACATTTAACAAGAAATGAGGGTGCTAGAAATTTCAACATACTATCCCTATCCCTCTGAATATTTATACATATTGAAGACCACAGAAAGGTTTTAGATATGCCCAGTCTATTATAAAATGAAGAGTATTACATTGATTTTGAAGTGAGAATTGAACCAGAGCTGCAAAATTTGGGTCTGAATCTGAACATTTATGATTTTACAGGTCTACATGTTTGTATCTGGACCTTTGGCCTTTCCCATGATAAGGCCGGGAAAGCTACTTGGATATTTTGGCACTGGGGTTTTTTGGTTCAGAATCAGCTCTATTTGAAATGACTGGGTTTATATTTCCAGTGTTCCTTAGTATCATTTAACAATGACCCTTGATCAAGCATCTAAGCTACAAAAATTGTCTAGTCCCCCAAACAGTTATTCCTCATTTTCAGGTGGTTTCAAAGATCTTCTCAGAGGTTTTTCAGTTGCACAGCTTGTTTACTCCTCTGCCGGCAGAATGCTTCGGCCAACGAGATAAAAGAGAAGTCCAGAAAGTAAAACCAAGGGAATCCCAGCTGCAGCAAACATAAATGACCATCCATAATACACATTTACAGGGACATCATCCATGCATTTTTCACTTCTTTCCAGAAGTACGTATTTCTGGAGATCAGCTGCAAACTCCTTCCACATCACAAAGAGAAATGTGAGCAGGAAAAATAAGCCTCCTGAAAAGACACAGAGATCGATTGTTTTCAAAGTATGATCAGCATATGAAATCATTAATAAAATTAATAGAATATTGTCTATGAATCTGCACTGGCGATAGGTCACTGTTTGTTTTTAAAGCTGCTTGTCATTCACCGAATAGAGAATATGAAAAACTGGCATTTGAGCTTTTTAGACCATGCAGCAAGCTTTGTAAAGAGTTCCTTTTCCTTAAAACAGTTTAGAATTTTATATAAGATTATTTATAATTATAACATCCGATTACATTTATAATAAATATAAATTCCCAAAAAAATTTTTACACTGAATCAATGGAACATTTACATAAAACCACACTCACTACTCAGTTTTGGTCATTCAAGCCACACTTTTTGGCTTCCTTATATTAGAGTCTAGTGCTGGATATTATTTAGAAAATTATCCCTAGGATAGCACTGTGTGGGGTCTGAGCCTACTCTCACAGGATGAAATTCGCCTCTGTGCAGTGCGTCTTTACAAGTGACGCTTAATATGGTCTTCCCATTTTGGCTCACTCATTGACATTGCAAGGCTCCCATTGATTTCAGTGGGAACAGGATCTAGAGCCATGTTAATTTTGAAAAATGGATACATTTTGCAATATTTGATCCAAATTTGGAAAAATATGTAACATTTCCATTTTCATCAGAGGCTTTTTTGCCTGGCAAGAGTGGAAGAAACATGGGCCAAGATGAAAACAAAAACTTATTTTTATCTTTTCGAAAAGAACAAATCAGACATTCCAGACAGAACTGGCTTTGTTTTCCACAAAAAATGCAAAAATCTGCGGATATAAATATGCTGATGGTGAGAATAATCTTGCATAACATTGCTCTGTAGTTGCTTCCATGGCCAGACACAGAAAACAGAATCCATGATGGATAGACCAAGTGCAGTGGCTGCTGCGAGCTCTGGTGAACTGCCTTTTTTCATCTTATATGATGTTTTCTTAAGCATTGGAACAAAGTATCAAAAAAAACCCACATGACACTGGGCCTAGAAGATAGTTTTTCACAAGGAAATACAATATAAGAATGTAGAAAAGTCAAGTAAAGCCCTCTACATAATTTCGGGTAGATTGTTTAATAATAATAATAATAAATAAGTAATTTACACTACAGCTAGAAATGTCTATGAAGGTAGGACTTCTTGGGGGATGGTACAGTTTTAGGGGAGTATCACCCGTATCCTCATGCAATACATTGATAAGACTCCCCTACGGCCACATGCCAGAAATGGACTGAGATCACAGTCAGATCTGAATATTGGGTAAAGGTAGTATTCAGCTTCAGTGCCACATCAGGAGAAGATTTTGAAATTGTGCTCCTATTTGTTGCCACAAAATTCTTGCAAGGTGTTTTTAAAATACTTTGGCTCAAAATGTCAGATGAGACCTAGTGATCTCATTAGCTTTCCACATTCATAAATGGAGAAAACACCACGAGGTCAGGTGTTTCGTGAGATTCCAACTGCATCTGAAACAGAACTGGAAAATAGTTGCCTACCAGATCTGCATCCAACCCAGAACGGGTTCACATCCAGGTATCCTAATCAGAAACTTCCTTCCCCAAATTCAAAAGATGGAGACTTAAGATTCCAAAATATGGCCTATGTAGGTGGATTATTTGAAAAAGAGGAGACCCTTCCCCTGTCACAAAACTCTAGTTTAGCCCACGGCCATGTCATGCTCCAAAATATCATAGAAAAATATTATTTATTATGTTACAATTAGTGCAGTGGTCCCCATTAGACAGTCAACATTATCACACAGAGTTTTGTAAAATACCACAGATTTGAAATAACCTACATCACCTCAAATACTGTTGTAGTCTAACTGTAGGTAAGAGGTGCCTTTTCAATGGTAAAGCCAATGATAGTTAGCATGACATAAAGAAATGTAATCAGTCAGATTATGCTTCAGTGCTTTCCTGCATCAAAGCCTAACAGAAGGTCTATATGAAGATATATAGGATCCAAAATAATCTTCAGCTAAGTCACACCGTGTTATGTACAAAATGTGTATGTATGTATGAATGAACACTAAGTCATTAGATTTGTCTTACTTTTTTTAAAATTGCAGAGCATCTCTCCACTACCTTAGAATTATAACCTATGAACATACTGGGGGAGTGCTATATTTTTCTAATGTTTTAGACTTATAAGGAAAGGCCCTATGCCTACTGGGACTGGCTGTCAAGGAGTTAAATGCTATCGGTTCTAATACCCATATGTTCATTAGAATTTTTGGTAGCACTTTAAATTAAGCGTGGCAAATAAGTAATTTACATGGAATATGACAGTTATATGCTTAAAATACCAATTATCTTGCTATAAGGAAATTGCTGTATGTATAAATTAATAGTCACACTTTCTTCACAAAATACAATATATTGATAAGAATGTAATTAAGTCTTTACTGTTAACGTAATTTAAAATTAAATTAATTGGATAGTAACTGAACCTCAGTAAGCATCCTTCTTAAGATCAATTCATATCTTATTAAAATACAATATCTACCTTAATAGACCTAAATAAAAAAATATATTCCTGAGGCTCATGGGACAGTGATATGCTAACACCCATATTTAGAGCTAGCTTGTATCTACTCTCTTTTAATATATATATATATATATATTCTGAAGAAAATTTCATACCTTCACTATAAAGATGAAAGAAAATAACTATCATTGGATGATGACTGGATAAACAACAATGGAAAGCATGAAAGGCCCATGAAGAGGAAAGACATCCAACATTCAGGTTCCCAAAGTGCTGAATAGGAAAATGTCTCCCTAATCCTCACAAGAAAAAGCACCAGCTCTTCACACTTCAGGATTTGTTATTAAACAAAGTATTGGAAATGATGGCACCAGAGTAACAATGGAATCTAAATTAAGAACAATTTCATACTCTTTGAACGTGACAAAAAGAGAGTCAAATAAGCAATTTCTCTGTCAGAATAATTAGAAATGAGGTGGAGAAGAGTCCCTGGGATTTACACAGTCATAGTAATGAGAAGACAACATGAAAAGGACAAATGGAACAGGGAAACAGAAGAGGAAGTGTAGAGAACTGAAGCTGGAGTTAACAGCCCTGCCTCAGGATGCCATCCGAAGGAACAGAAAGGTCACTGGGACATTGAAGTCCTAAGATTTTAACTGCAGAAATCAAACGGGGATGAATAAAAATTGATCAGACCCTTAGACCCTTAACATTTACGCAAGTGCCTGTAAAACGCTATTTGCCACTTGCATAATAAAGATGAAACGAGGAGCCTGGCTATGTACTGGAGTGAGCAAAAGAGTCATTTTGGGGGTCAAGTTAAGGATTGGGGATTGTTTTACTGCAGTTAGGCTTTTCGTTAATACAGTATTTAGAATGTGGGGACAAGATGACAGAGTGCAGTGGTAAGAGATTACTAAACCAGACAAGCTTCCTGCTTGCACATGCAGCAGTGTTGCCTCTGCTGTTGTGTGTTGGGTTCTGGTAAGTGGCATGTCAAATGAGACCATCCATATACTCCTCTTAATGGCTCTGTGGTTTCTGCTGGCTAGAAAATTAGCAGAGTGATCTCTTTCTTTTTCTCCCTCTGCCTCTATTCATTAGGCTGGTATGGAAAAAATTAACTGTGAAACTCAGTCGCAGCGCTGATTAGGTCAATGGCATCTTCTGGGGAGTGGCTAATTGCAAGAAAATTGAACTTGTGGCATTAAATCTTTCTCCTTCATACCCTGATGACACCAGCTAGGGGCTAACTGCAAGACAACTAACCTCTGACTCTGTGTCTTCCCACTCTAAAGGAATGGTAGCACTTTGTGAGTAAATTGAAGTCTAACTCTGTCTCTTTCTTTTTTTATATGCTTGTGACACCTTTCTAGCAGCTAATTGTAGGGACGATGAAAGAATTCAATCTCTAACTCTTATTCCTTGGAAGCTAAAGAGTTTTCATACCATCTGCTAGTTATAGGAAAACTGAACTTTAACTATCAGTGTCTCATTCACCTTCTAGACTACTAGTTTCTTAAAGAATGTTATGGTAAGAAAATGGACTGCTGACTTTCACCTGTCTTACACAATACATGCATTATATACAAAATACCTGGTGACTGCTGAATGTGGAGCTCTCGTTTTGGAAAAAAGGAATTAGAATATAAACTACAAAGAATTCCAGCCTTAAGATTGGCATAGAGTTCGTCTTTAATTTTGCAATAAGCTGGTATTACAGAACAGATTAATACAAACACACACACACAAAACCTCAGACATCCTGCTCACAGTAGAATTACCTTATAACATTGGAATGATTCCTCTCAATTGCAGAGTGGTTATTAGAAATGTTCCACTTTTAAAATAGTCAGGTCGTTTGTGTAAAAATGTAACAGGGTGGAATCACACAACAATATTTGGAACCCTGTATAATAACATTCTGATCTGAATGGCTGAGCAAAAAATATAGACGTATTGGATTATTGCGCATTTGTGTGTTTTGTTATGGGGGAGCTGGTACCAACCCCTATATTTAGGTTGCCTAACACTTTCCATTATCAAGTATTCTTGACCTTTTCTTTGAGAAGGTCTCACAGCTCTATTGCTTGCAACAGGTTTTTGCTATTCCCCCAACAATCCCTTCCCTGCCTCTCCTCAACTCAGCACATGGGCAACAGGTCACTTGTTCTCTTAACCCTACCATTTTGGATCCTGATCCAAAGCCCACTAGAGTCAATGGAAAGCCTCCCATTGACTTCAGTGGCTTTGGATCAGACCCATACATTCTTACCATTAAACTTGCTTGCTAAATTATCCATGAGAACTGAAACAGAACGGGACACAAATACAGTCAAAGTGAATTTATTTCAAAATACAAACAATGTTTTCACAAAATATTTTGCAGTATTCACCCAGCCCTAGTGGTGACACAGTAATTATAATTAAGTACATCATTGTCTGACTACTGAAACAAGTGAAAACTAGCCATTGTTTAGTGTCTTTCTTCCCGTAGGATGCCTTTAAACTATTGACAGCATGTCAGATTCTAGAAAGAAAGATCAGCAAAGAGTCCTGTGGCACCTTATAGACTAACAGACATATTGGAGCATGAGCTTCTGTGGGTGAATACCCACTTCGTCGGATGCATGAGAAAGAAAGATGATATCCTGGTTAGCTGCTTATGTGGTTGAGTCATTTTTGGAAGCAGGTTGGCAAGGTCAACTGTTAAACTAGGGGCAGGGGGAAGATCTACAAATGAAACTAACAATAAATGTCAAGTAGTTTCCGGTTCTATTTACTGAGTTATCTTTCAGAATAAATCAAGCGAAATGAGCTGGTTCTTCTGAAAGCGCTCTCAAGAATACCACCCACAGAGCACAAGATTTGTTATGGTAGCTGGCAGGCTATCAGACTCATCCTCTGAAAGTACAGTTAATAATGAGAGCCATTTCTTGGAAAGCAAACCCAAGGAATCCAATGGGATGATTAAGACTTCCCTGTGAAACACTGAATTTCTCCTGCAGGATAGAGACGCACAGTCTGCTGGTGCCAATGGAATAATTTAGAGATGGGGCTTCATCTTCAGTGCCAGTACTGCCCTCAAGGAAAACAGTCAACCTTTAGGTTTTCTTTCCTACAATGTGTGTTTTAAAGTATAGCTTTCAGTTCTATAGGTGATACTGATGGTATAGATTGCATTTTTAATTACCGGTAGTTGTTAGGGGTATCTAGAGTGTGAGACAGCCACCCCTTATGGTCCTGTCAATCTAAATAAATAATAAATGAACATAGTAAAATGTCTGCTTTCCAAGAGAAATTTAGGAATATCTGATTTAAAAAAAAAAAAAGTGCTTTGAAGCATATTTACATCTATGTTAGATTAGGAGTCTTCCAGGAAAGAATCTCACATTGCCTTACAAGCATTAACTAAGCCTCCTAACATACCTCTGAGGTAGGGAAGTCTTATCAGAGTAAACTGAAGCACACAGAGGTTAAGGATTAAATAATGACTTTCCTTAGGACACAGTGAATCAGTAGCAGAGGCAGGAGTGGAACTGAGGAGTCCTGATTTCTAATCACAAAATCTAATCACTAGACTACTCTCCTCTCTATAAATTACAAATGTTTTCACACTTCTGAGAAGATAGAGCATTTTGTGAAGAAGGTTAATTAAAACTGAGCTTCAGGTCACTAGCAGAAGGCAATGCCAGCTTCCTCTTGTACCATCAGACCAAATCCTGCCATCCAAACGATAGTCAAAAACCGAGATATTTTCAGAACAGATTATATTTTATGGAAACAAAGAAAATAACTACTAAGCAATGCATTCCAAATATTTTAGAGACATAATTTCAATACAAATCCAGACATTTGGATGTTTATCAAAAATCATCTGATGAACTTCTTGCTGGAAATGTCACAAGAATGATCACTTTTACAAAGTTGTCCCTTCTTTCGGTTCTCGTTTGCATAAAAAATATAGTGATAAATTGCTTAACAAGAAATCTGCTTACCTAGGCCAGCTCCCAAGGAACTGATTTAGTCTAATGATAGGTAATAATAACGACTGCTGCTTAAATCAAGATAGCAGTAGCACAAATTTTATTTAACAGAAATATCTTTGACTAAAGCCAAGAGGTTATGTGGTGCACAATCAGGTTTTTTAAGAACTTTGAAATTCTATGTCCTGGTTTTTAATGAAAAAGTTGTCAACTAAAGATTGAAATAAAACACCAACAGTGAAAAGTAGTGAGTTGGTTTTAGTCTTCTTTTTTAAGTACAGAATTTTACTTCCTTTAAAATCTATTCAACTTTTTTTGAAATAGTGGCCTATTTCACAGAGTATTTCCCAAAAACTTCAAATGGTTACTTGCATGCTTCAAATTATACATGTGCTTAAGTGATTTAATGAATTAGGGTCTTAAAAAAATTAAGACAATTCCACTGGTTTTCCCTGAACCCACAAAGAGTGTCATATATATAAAGAAAAGTTAACCAAACTTTTGTCTGGTTACAAGGTTTATGATTTTTGGTCAATGGTTTAAAACAATGATTTATTTTAGTTAAACAAATTCACCAATCCCAAGAAATCCCCCCAAAATAATCCCATCAATCGCAAAAAGAGAAAGAGAAAAAATGTCTTGTAATTCTAGGTGCTAATAACACTACAGTGGAGTGATTAATAAGGTTACAGTGAAGGGTGAATAAATGAATGTTTCTAGTTCATTTTCCTGACTTTATGCTGCTTTATATGATTTTCAGATTTTATTTGAATGTGTCCCTCAAGTTTTATTTCACAGTAGATTTTTATTAATAGTGTATAAATGTTTATTTCTGTCCACTATTGAGGGCAATATACTACAGTGGTCCAAATTAGGAGATTGCATTGCAGGACTGGGGCCTAGCTAATTACTGTCCAAAAATACAATGGCCATAGATTCCATCTAAGCTCAGAGGTCTTTCCCAGTGGATTGCATAACAAAATCGGAGCCTTACACAAGAAGAAAAAAAGAGCATTTCTGAAAAGTAAAGTCTTTTATGGAAAAGCAATATCTTTCTAAAGCTTCATTGAACAAAATTCATTTGTTAGAGTGGAGGGAAAATACAGTTTCTTCAAAGTCAGTGCTTAAATTTTCATACATAATTTACTACAGCTCATATCTTTCTACTGTCATTCCTCATTATTAGAGTTCCTACCCTTTTCATACACACACACACACACACACACACACATCACACACAAAGAGAAACTTGGTTTCAGCATTCCAGACGCTAGTATATCCAATTACTATGAGTTGGCAGCTTACCAGATGTGATGAGGAATCCACCTCCTACTTTATAGAATCTATCATTGAAAAAGGGCACACCACACACCAACAGGAATCCTCCCGCCAGACTGGCAGCGACAGCTAGTACGATGCATGCAGTCCAGAAACCCCTGTACACTGTACAATGGGAAAGAATAAAGTTATAGGAAAGGAAACCCACATAATCAGATCAGTTTTCAGAAGTCTGTGTGAAACTGATGCATATAAATCCAGTTTCATCAAGCATAAAAATAATAACCTTGTTGTAATGAATATCAGGATTATGAACAATTTTTAAATATTTTATTAGACTTATTGAGTTGCTCTTGTTGAGAAGAGTTGTATCAGGCATGTTACTAACTCTCTAGTGTCCTCAGATATACAGCGTATGGCCAGCACTTGTAAAGGTTTAGCTTATTTGTCATGTACTTCATACCATAAATAATGGGCCTAGGATGAATAGCAGAACTCCAATGGATGTGTCAGGAAGGCCTGGCCCAAAAGAGTTTTGATTGCCAGGGTAAAATGTGGCACAAGCTTTTTGGGAGAGCAACAAGCTTGGGGTAGGAAAGAAAGAAATGGAAATTAAACTCAAAGACATAGAATCGTCTCCTCTTTTCTCTCCCCATCCCCTCCCTTTACATAGCAATACTTAAAGATGCCAGGTTCATGATCCTGGAGAACTGAGCCATATTTACCCACAGAGCAGGTGAAACACTGAAAGCAGCAGTGCAAACTTTTCAGTGCTCTAGTCTGCCTTCCCTCCTGAGCCAGAAGGATCACAACTAGTGGAGGGGATTCAGATTCTTTGACCCATTGAGTCTTGAATTTCTGCTATAACTTCAAGCAACAGTGCTAGTTAGTGCCAACCGTAGTGTTTTTGTGCAGTGGGCACTTTCCCACTAAGAACAGGCCTGATCACCAACTTATTTCGCCAAACACCATCTGATGGGAATAACTTCCAGTGAATACCACAATCCCAGGCTAGATTCAAACAGGTGAAAAGGCTCCATAGCCCACCGCCAATCTCTTCAGCCATCCACCCCCCTCATGCTATCATCTTCCACTTTGTGCACTGTGTCTATGGAGCAGCAATTATGACCATTTGACTTAAGCAGGAGAAAATGGGCAATTCTGTCACAATTCACGCATGAAAGAAAAATGATATACAGCAGACACATTTTACTCATTTTAAACCAGTCTGACAAGGAATCCATTTAGTAAAAGAATCTTGAACCTTTAAAGAAATCCCATGATTCACGTACATACCTTAACAACACATCACCCCAAATTCTGCCCTGAGTTACATCCTATTCACTAAGATATGGCCCATAGTCAGTCATTCTTTCCTTGGGCATCCTCCCCTCTATGGTATTTTACATATAAACACTTTCTTACTTGAAAGAAAGAAAACAATACTGTACTCTTAACTAGCATTTCCTGTCTGCAGATCTCAAATATTTTAGAGTGAATTGAGTTAGCTTCCCAACATCCTTTGTGTACATAAGCATTATTACATCCTGATGTTATAGGTGAGGAATAGAGTTGTAAACCTGGACGTGAGTGGTTATATAATTAAGACTAACTCCACAGACAGGGACACAGTAAGGACTGAATGCAAGAACTACACAGCTCTGGCTAACAATCTATGGAGAGAACATCCCCATACCACCACTCTAGTGTTATCGCTATGTCTCCTACAGAACAACATGATATAACGGGCCCTGGGGTGAGTAACACGTTCCTTTCAGATAGACTAAGGGACAGGGTTACAGGGGATGATAGTTCTTTGTATACATTTTTGCTCACACATGGCACTTTAAGTAATCTAACAGCCTTTCAGAAGTCAGTCTCAGAAAAGATTCGTTAAGAGGCAGCTGAAGGGTTTGTTTCATAGCAAGGACTGACAGACAGGAACAGATGGCTTGAGGGCCCTTTATTTAGCTCAGAAAAGTTAGTCTGTTTATTAGTAAAATCACTCAGAAACTGGTAACCCTGACTGTCTCTTGTAAGAAAAAAAAAGAAAAAAAACCCCCACTACTGCTTAACTAACTCTTGATGGTGTTTTTATAGAGTCTACAATGGAGCCTGAAATGTGCTACTCACTTTACTGACAACAAACACATCATATCCATTTTATACTGCCATGTGCTCCCTGGGGCAGAAATCATACACAGCACAGAAAAAAAACAGACAATTTTTTTTAATGAATTCCCCATAAAAAAATGCTATTGCTAAAGGCTAAGGAAAAGGTCAAGATGTTTGTTTGTACAGTACACCTGCCCCAGGTCCCAGGAGGTAAAGCAGAGGGATGTGTACTATTTAAAGAAATCAATTAATTTTAAAAAGACTAGCGGATTAATTCTGTCCTCTGCCACCAATTAAATTCAAATTCCAAACAGCAGCTAATTCATTGCCGAAATCCAAAAATATATGAGGATGGAAATCCACAGAAAACACTGGGGTGGAATCAATTTGAATGTGTTGGTTTAACCGATTTTCTCTATTTTAGTAACTGACTCATTTTGCTTTGCCATTGTAGGTCTTTTAAGAATAGCGTTCAGTGCTTTTTCTTTTAACAAAACCAACCCAACAACACTACAGTTCATTCAGTGTTAAGTCAGACATTATGGGAATCACTCAGTGCTAGACTGGCACACACCAGCTCTCAGCCATGCAGGGGAATACAGGTAAATATAACACTCATTACTCCTTGCTCAGATCACAAATCCAGTTGCACTGAGGAGAGCAGGAGCTACTTGCTCAGTGCTCCTCCCTGGGAGGAAGAGGGCAAGGAGGGGGTGGGAGAGCAGTGAGAAGCATGAATACTTTGGTTCCACCACATTTACTTTCTGACTGGAGTAAGATGATGAACAAAGCAGGGGAAGGGGGCATCACAGTTCAGGGCAACTGCACCTATATCCCTCTCCATAGTCCATCAAGGGTACCCACTGTTAGGCTTCCAGCTCCCCCCAGCTGTCAACTCTCTTGGACAGAGCCCCATGTCTCTCTCTCTTCTGACTGGGAGTTTTCCAGGCTGCACAGTTCCTTGCCTACGCTGTGATACTCCCAACAAGTCAGACTGCCTAACTAATCCAGCTTCTGTGCTTTGCTCTCTCTCTTCAGAGCTATGAACAGCCTAATTTCTAAGCAAACACATTTATTCTTAAGGTAAAAGCATTACAGAGAAAACATGTTAAAAACAATAAGAATGAACCTTACACTCCTGCCAATCAGCTTAACAAGAGATCACCCCCCATCTCCACAAGGGCTCTGGTAGGAGTCAGTCCTTCGAACCCCACAAAGGGGTTTTCTGTGGTTACAAATTCATAGCAGCCTTAGCTCAGAACAAGCACACTTATACATAGGCCAATCTTGCCTTTATATAGCTTGGACCTTGGATCTTCATGAACAGGTAAGACGGAGCTTCCAAAAGCTGCTTTTTTGCATAACTGGAGGTGGGGAATTTGCATTCACCTCCCCCTTGAGATTCCCCAGGCAAACCACTTGACCCTTTGTCCAACACTCCTTTCTTTGACTGGCCCATTGTTCAGTATAGTCCTTTGAAGTTCATAACACTTCCCAGGGCTCACACCCTACGTCTCCCCTAGACAGTCAGATATAATCCTGTCCTCACAATAACAAATAACCTTTGCATTTAATATGATGGATTCTAGATATACCTAAACTTAATTCAACATGATTTTTCAAGAATATTGCAGGAAATTGCCCCATCTGCTATAAAGGAGGAGAAAACTGCTCTGCATAAAAAGATGAAATAATTTTCCCTGGGGATGGGCAGCAAGTGGAGAATAGGTTCTGTCACAATTCAGTTCCCAGGTCTGCTTCTGGGACTGTGCAGCTGCCGCTGCCCCTCACTCAGGGTGGATCATAAAGTCATGATCTAGCCCTAAGTCTATATTCAGAGCCTTCATTCTGAGGAGACCAGTGTGACCCAGGTCTATAACAGGTTCCTGTTGGTGGGCAGTTTGCTTCTGGGGTCTCATCAAAACAACAAATTGTTCTTTTGTTGCCGGCATTCAGTTGCACCTCTGTCATCATGAGTTTCTAATAAAGCACAACAGACAGTTTCCAGTGACCTTCCAAGTGTGAGTTCCTAGTGTGCTTTCTACCATGATGTGTTAGTTTATCCCTGGTAAAGTTGAGGGATTAATAGCAAGAGAGGTAAGAGTTGAGGGATTAATAGCAAGGGAGGTAAGATCCTATGAAAACACCCTTCACAAAGGAGCGCTAGATCATGATTTTGTCATGTAGTCCAAGTAAGGCTGTTGCATTAGTAGGTGTGTATCCAGGATGCCACAGTTGTACTGGAGAGAAGTAATTTACTAGATACATTAGAAGGGTGTAGGATAGCTGTGGTGGCTGGCATGCATTGAGGGGCTGGAGTCCTGGTACCATTTACTCCCTGCATACCCTCCATATGATTGCTCTCAGAGGGAAGCATATGGAGCACAGCCCCCTTTGCTTCCTTAAATTGTGGGGCTGCAGCTGTAGCCTCTGAAAAGGGGAGTGTGCCCCTCTTTCTCTTGTGCCCCCATGCAAGTTTGGTAGAAAACAAGGTCAAGGCCACCGAGGTAATTACAGTACAGATCCACACATCTGAGCACTCTATTGGATCCCTATGAAAAGAAGAGGTGAACACAGCTGATTAAGTACCAACCTGCGGTTGCATCATAGGAAGGATGTGGGAAAGGTCCAAGAGCAATGGGCATAGGAAACAGGTAGCCATGCATGCAATACTTGGGATGTGCTTGGCTAGCTGAAAAAGAAATGGAGAATAAATAGCATTTCACTTTTATTATATGCAAAATAGCAACCTTTATACTCAGATAAAATGTCCAATCTTGCAAAACCTGCCAAACACTCACTGGCATTAAAGGGGATATGAGTAAAGTATAAGCTGAACATGGTCTAAATGCAAAATGAGATAGATAGGATGCAATAGGATTTGAGAACCTTACACAGCCAGTTTTAATTCCCTCAAAAATTAACTTGAGCCAGACAAAATCATAGGAATATGGATTTGTTCAAATTAGAATAATTCTCTCCATGCCTAGGTTTTTTCCATTCTGTCTAGAAGCGATTAAAATATTTGGATACTAGAGCTACCTACCATATAGCATCTCCAGTTTGTGGGAAAGGAAAGCACAATTACAATGGTAGTGTCTCATCAATATTAATACCACTGGGGCTTATCGTGATTAATGGTGGTAGAATTAATGTTAAATGAATTAATTAATGATTAGCCACTTATTTTTAAATGTTCCCCAGCTCAGAGGAACAGTTATAATAGGTGGACATTAGTTCATACTAAATTAATTATGGAATACTTATTGAATTAATTATTACATCCACAATAGCAGCAAACTAATTTGCCGTGATCAATCCTATTACAATAAATACCTAAAGAAATAATACAGATTTGCCAGTTATCTAATAACAGTGTTATTAAAAGGATTCCAAGTGGTGATTTATTTCATCATTTTACTTCATGTAACATTATATTATATCATGGATTCCTATGTAATGCAATTGGGTAGTAAATCTTCTCAGGACATTTTTTTGACAGAAACACTTTCTGTAAGAAAACTTTCAATCAACTCTAGCAAATACTAATTTTATAATGGAGATAACCATATCCTAAAATATACAGTAGTTTGCAAAGAGTAGGAATCACCTGAAATGTTGATCATCATGTAGTAAATTAACCGTCGGTTCCTGACAGAGCCGCACTGTTAACTTTATGATCATATGGTAAATTTGCTATGACTTGATCGCATTTTGCGGTGACCCCACTACATGTAGTTTAGAGAGGGACTTAACCACTCTAGGAAACATCAGGCACAGATGAACATTGAATAACTCAACTATCTGAGAGTTGGTTGTCTTTTTTGTTGACTCTTCTCAGCCTTTGAATGCCCAAAAGTTTCATTTTCTCTGATGTTATTCCATAAAGTTCCATACAGAGTTCCATAATTATCTACATAGCAGATATAACTGGGGCATCAGCAGTACAAGTACTGCCACACCAGTGAACCCAACCACCTCTAGGAAGAAAAGACAACTCAGTCTTCATGTTCCATTCACTGCTTAGCTTTTCTACTGTCAACAAAGGGTGTTAGTTAGCGTCAGCTGTGTTGGCAGTTATTTTATACGTGAACACCTGTCTTACTGAGACCACCAAATTCACTTCACATGGACCACCTAACAGCTATCAGATGAGCTTGATTCCAGCTGGCAAATCTGAGGTTTGCAAGATTAAACTTCTCCATTCTGCTTAAAGTTGTTTTCCAACTAATTAGCGTACTTTCAGAAAGATAGATTTTGCTATAATCTGTGTTTACTCATAGTGGGTGAGCTGATTCTCATAGTTTCCATGAAAAAAGGGAAATAGACAATGCTGTAAAATAAGTGTCTTGATTGCATTTACACACAAATTTATATGGCTCTGAGGCTACCTGGTGCTTAGCATCTCCTGCATTGGCTGGAGTGTCCCACAAATTGTAGTCAATGAGAACTGAGGGCACTGGACACCTCATAGGATGAAGACATTAATAGAACAGTAAAGATAAAAGGGCAGAAAGCCAAAGGGTTCTAGTCTAGCAAGCCCCTCTGGTGACTACATGAATAGGGGTATGAGCAATAGGGGTATGAGTGGGAGCTCTGTTCCTGTTGGAGAAGATTTTATTTAAAAAGGGAGAAAATGGGTGAGTTGCTATGCTCCTAGAAGACTGTAAAAGACCATCTGAGACCAAAAATTTCAGAGTTAAATGGAGCACAGATAAAGTGTCCTGATCAGGGGGAATTTGGGGATAGCTTTGGGTTTTGTCCTATTTTAAAATGGCCACGCAGATCTTGTGGAAAATAAAATAAATGTAAAGACAGCTTGCTTCTCAGTTGGGAGAGACCTCCCTCACTGACTTGCAGTCCAGATTGTATTTTTATAGCTCAATTATAATCTGGTAGTATTAGAGCTTTATAATAGAAGTGCTGACACAGCCCTAATCACAGCAACAGGGACAGTATAGTAAACTATCACTGATGTCAGATCCAGACCCTTAAAATATTTCTAAACAAAGCTAGAAAATGTATCAGTAACACTCACTGAACCAGAAGTTCCATATGGTCTCCTCATAATCCTCCCCATAGAACCAGCATCTCCAAAAGAAACCTTCATGGTGAAAAGTGAGGATCTCTTTTCTGACCTCTCTCAAAACCACATCCTGCAAGAGAATGAAGCACAAGCTTATGAAACTGTATTAACTACAAATAATATGGAATTCGTCTTGACTATTGGCTTAGTTACTAGGCTGGTAAGTCAGTTTTTGAGGGAGGGAGTTAGGGTGACCAGACAGCAAATGTGAAAAATTGGGACGGCGGGTGGAGGGTAATAGACGCCTATATAAGAAAAAGACCCAAAAATCAGGACTGTCCCTATAAAATCGGGACATCTGTTCACCCTAGAGGGAGTGGTTTGGGATGGAGGGGGTTGCATTGTCAGAATTACAAACAAGAGTAACATTTTAGCATGTTGAACTGGACTCCATTAATACAGACCTCCTTGGCTATACAGAATGCCATTGACTTCAGGCCTTTATCTGCTGCTTTCCTAACTTTCTGATAAGTGAAACATTTCTTCAGATCACTGAGAAAGAAGGATATTTTTTATACTGTGCAGATCCCATCTTGCAGTCTTTATGCATCAAAATTACTACCATCTCTAAACCGCTCATAAACTCCTTCTGTTGGATGATCCAAAAAGGCCTCCCCCTCTCTCTGGTCAAATCAGTGGGAGCTGTGCTTAGTTTATCTCAGACAGAAGTTTCTCTTTGTTTATATCAGTCTCCTCATGAGTTCAGCTATGACTGCTGACACACACTTATCTTGATTAAGTTGCATCAATTTCTCATTTATTGTAACTCACATGGAAGTTCTGCAAAAATGACATACAAGTCATGTCAGAAGGACTGTACTGTCTATGCTGTGAGTTAACTTGTTAGGAAAATAATTACAGCTGTAATTAGAAATGCTTATCTTTATCCAATACAGTTTGGTGGAGCATCAACATTACTGCTATAAAGCTTGATCCTATGAAGGGCAGAACACCTCCTGGAAAATATTGCGTTAAATGAGATTTGAGGCACTCAGCATCTCTCAAGGTTAGCCCCCCTTATTTCAAAGGGGAGAAAGGTACTTGGGGTCCAGCAGAGAGACATCACAAAAGTTTTCCAAGCCCTGGAGTCCTTACATGCCAAATACCAATACATGGGTCCTATTGGGTTGACCAGAGACACACTCCCTTGGCTCATATGGAAGAGCTGCTTCTTTCAGGATCAGGTATGAGCCTTGACTGCAATGATGTGCAAGAGGGTGACTCTGCTGACTTGTTAAATCTACACTAGTTTTGATGACTGGTTGATAGCTAAGATACTGTCAAGACACTCAATGGACATAAGTAGAGCCTGCCAGTTTAAAAAGGGATAGAGGATGTGTCTATGGGGGCGAATAGCATGGAGCATAGAGCAGGGAGCAATAATTAAAGTATAAAACCTCTGATTAAAATAAAAAATGATAACCTCAGAAACAATAGTGACTGCTGCTCTGACACGCATGTTTGGGATCCCTCGGCCAGTTTCCTATGCCAAACAGACAGTGGGCCTAATTACATATCTTGAATGTTTGGGATGTTTATTTTATTTAAGACAGTGCAATACTTCTAGCCCGGAACCTTTTTCACATTAGTGATGACAGAGTAATTTTAAAATATTCTGAAACCTCTCATGTTGATGTTTCATTTCTAAGTGAAACAAAATGGAGCTGGACTTTTATGCCTGAGAAACTTTTGCTCTCTGCCCTCTTCAGCTTTATTATGCTGTTTTATACAATGATGACATCTTCTGGGATGTCTGCTTTCTATATGAAGAGTCATTTGGAAATATGGCTGATGCAGCCAAAAACCTACACTTTATTATGAAACCCTGGAACTGAAGACACTTATTGTTGACACCATAAAGTTTTCCAAAGGTGAATCATTCAACAGAAAAACCAAACGTAATTGGTTTGTACATTAAAGAAAACTCTGCATAACAGAGAGATATTTCTGAAAAATGTTAATAATACTACACACATTGATCAGCACGAAAATTTAAGAAGAATTTAAAAAATCAGAGAGCTGATCCAGCTGTTATTTCATAGCGTTTATTGAACAGTTTCACCATAAGCAAATTCAGCTAAAATCAGGGTTTCTAAAGAGCCATATTAGAAGTTAGCAATAAAATATCATTTTATTATATGAAGCTCGGTATAATACAGTTTCTCTTTAGTGGCTAATGCTAGTATCAGCAAACAAATGTATTACATTTTCACATTTCAACTTTCTGCTCCATAGCTATCAGAATACAGAAGCTTTTCCTGTAATGGCTTCCTATGCATAATTTGCTTGAAGTCTTTAACAATTATACACTTTATTGGGATGCAGATTGTGACTTTATTGATAAAGCTGAGTTGAGTTTTTATACAGTGAATGTGTATACAATAAGCACATATTACCATTGGCTTAAAACAACCAGCACCAACACTTAGAGCATTCGTGTTGGTTTTAAAACATTTCTAAAGCAAGTTACATCTCTACCCCCATTATATTGCCACCCGATATAACACAAATTTGGATATAACGCCGTAAAGCAGCACTCCGGGGGGGCAGGGCTGCACATTCCGGCGGATCAAATCAAGTTCGATATAACATGGTTTCACCTATAACACAGTAAGATTTTTTGGCTCCTGAGGACGGCATTATATTGAGATAGAGGTGTATTTTAAAAGAGTATTTTTTAACTTGCAGAATATCACAAGATTTCTAGTTTTTACCTCTGGGATGTGAAGAGTTTTATTTTCAGGTTCAAAGATGCCACAGGTCTCTGTTGCTAGGAGCCAATAATCTGTCCCAAAAGCTATGAGAAACAATAGAACACCAATGCCACCAAGAATTCCTGCTATAAAGGCTGGTATTCCAGCCTTCATGGTGGAACAACAATAGGTAGTAAGCTTGAAACTCAGAAAAGAAGAAAAGTACTGATGTCCAACCTTTGAAAGGGTGACAGAGAGGAGGGGTATGCAGAGAGGCTGCTATTTTTGGACACAGATTAACATCGTTTCATGACTGGTTTGAGTTTCATGACTGGTTTTAGTTGCAGTGGCAAAAGGACTAATAAAAGCAAATGAGCTGGCACAACCAAACAGCTGTTGTATTAAAGGAACATTATAACTATCTATAGAGCTAAGGCATGAAGATTCCCAAATAAACATATGGGAGTTCATTTTACAAAAGCAATGCGGAGAGCTTATCATGAAAAACAGTTATTGGACTGCTGTCAAGCAGCTTCTATGGATTGATTACGTAAAATTGTCCAAGTAATACCTACTGTGTGAACAAGTTATTTTTATATTTCCTCTGTATCTGTGTGGCAGAGAGGCTGTGAACTGCACAGTCAAAGCTGAAAGTTTCATAGCCACTTCTAGAGCACATCTTTAGCTGCACTGCCACAACTGTAGTATGAAGGTGGCACATCCACCATCCCCAAACTATTCCTTTCTTCCTTCTGCTCTCACCTTCCCATTAAAATAAAACACAAGTCTTGGTTTCAAATGAAAAAAAGCAGAGATTCAAGAAGCAATATTTAAAATTTGGCCAATATCTCTTTTAAAGTCTCTGTGTTTCAGAGGTGATGCTGCTTGTACAGTACTACCTCTTGTTGCAAGTATAGTTAATCATGCCATGTTAAGTCAAATCATAAAAAGACATTTAAATCAGGTGCAAATGGACAGCTAGCAACACTAAGCCATCCCTTTAGGTGATCTTGAAAAGACATTCTCTTCTCTACTTTCCTCACATAAGGGAGTACAATTATGATGTTAATTTGTCCCACCAATATCTAACTGGACCAGGAGGGACATGTCCCCTCTGAAATGGGGAAATCCTTAATGAATAGAGAGTTCATTCTCATTTGGATGCTAATGTTTTTTGGCTTCTTCTGAAGCATCTGTTATAGATTACTGCCAGGGACAGGATGCCAGACTAGGAGAATAATAATTTCAGGATGGCAATTTCCGTATTCCTGTGACATGCCAACAGTGCTGGTACAGGGACAGAAATTCATGTTACTGAGAAAAATGCAAGCTATCATATCTTTCGAGTATATCAAAACTAGTTCACAGTCTTCTGCCTGATGCTCAGTAGTAGAACAGACTTCCACCTTCATACAGAAGAAAGCAATTTCTTTATACTTAAAATAATTTGTGGTGCCAGATTAATTTGTGAATCTCTTTATTTATTCATTAAAATTAAGTGCTAAAGGAGCACCTGAACTCACAGTAAGAATCTGGGGATTTCTTAGGCCTGGTCTACACTACGCATTTATACCAATTTTAGCAGCGTTAAACCAATTTAACGCTGCACCCGTCCACACAACGAGGCCCTTTATATCAATATAAAGGGCTCTTTAAACCGGTTTCTGTACTCCTCCCCAAT
>NC_133776.1:78097914-78196748 GCF_003597395.2 Chelonoidis abingdonii
AGTGACGACTTTACCCAGAATCACCCGCGACACTATTTTTGCACCATCATGCATTGGGATCTCAACCTAGAATTCCAATGGGCGAGAGCGACTGCGGGAACTATGGGATAGCTACGGAATAGCTACCCACAGTGCAACGTTCCAGAAATCGACGCTAGCCTCGGTACATGGACGCACATCACCGAATTATTGTGCTTTGTGTGGCCGCGTGCATTCGACTTTATATAATCTGTTTTACAAAACTGGTTTATGTAAAATCAGAATAATCCTGTAGTGTAGACGTACTCTTAGTAAGTACTTTCTTTTTTACTAGATTTAGCAATCCAATGAGGTATATGGGCAGGAGAGGCCATCTATTCTGTCTTGTTTTAGGAACATGGTAACTTTGAAATGACAATGATAGGTTGTGTCATCTGCATGGTTATTCCTTAAATATTTCATGCAGGAGTAGCTCTTAAATCACATATTGGATATCTGGTTCCTGGATGTAAAATGTCAAGAGTGGTGTCTCATTATAATTATTTATATCCACATGTGCACTAGGCCCATTATAGAAACCAAAAGCAAGATAGGGCCTTGCTCAGAAGAGCCCACGTTCTAGCTAAAGACATGGCAAGCTACAAACATAATAGGAAAGTAGGACAGGGTTACGTTACAGGAATGAGATAATACAGACATTAGAATAGCCATGTACTCCACATCCCCATCATTAATTCTCCCCAGGCTAGTCTGTGGAAGCAATGCTACAGAAACAAGTTTTCAGGAAGGGTATGAAAGAGACAAACAGGTATTGGAAGAATGTTTCACAGCAGGGGGTGGGGGGTGGGCTGGAACGGGCATGGAGATGTGCAAGAAGGCCACAGGAGTGGTGTTGAGGCTGGCATTGTTAGCGGAGCAGAATGGGTAGGTTAGCAATGTGGCCTGAGCTACAGGCTGGAGCTGACTGATGGTTGTGAACATTAGTTTTATATCTGGTCAAGTCTCTAAAATGGTTGAACATCTTTTGATAGTGGTATGATGATGTGAGAGTCGCTAACATAAGAGACAGCAAGATGTGATCAGCAAGTGAAGAGAAGCAGCATTGGATGTCCCCAAATGCATGATAATATTTTGCAACTAGATAAAGCCTTAAGTCATCCCTTCTACCCACACAGTTTGGGACATTGGGGTTGAGGGGAAGATAAGCCTAAGTTACATACAGAAAGTCTGGAAAAGTTGCTTCAGGAGAAGTGAGACATGTCTCAGACCATTGCACTGGCTTGCTGTCCCCTGCTCTTTCACAGCACCACCCTCCCAACATGTCAGTCAAAGGGGAAAAGAGTCAGGGACCCACCACCCTACATGATCCCTCCTAAACCCACAGAATTTACATTGCAGTTTGCTGCAGAAGTTAAAATCAGCTATGTGCCTTGCATGCCCTATGATGTTACATGAACCACTGCCATTAGGGGAATCAGTAGTAGCATGGCAGAGAGTTAGCTGTTCTGACAGTGCTAGAGAGGAGGATTCTGGAACAGCACAAAAGATATTCCCACATGGTCTGTTTTTTATACCCATTTTGCTCAGTGATTCTCTGTTTGCACATTTGGTGGCCCTGTTTTCAAAAGCCATATCTGTTCAGTGTAATTTCTCTCCCTCAGCACATTCATCCATGGATAGCGATGCTTCTGGGCCACTTACATCATATTCACTAAAGATTATTAGTCTCATATAGTCCTAGAATCAGTCAGTGAGGCACCAGCAGGATTGGGACCTGCGCACCAGGCACTCTCAATCCCAGCAACATGCATAATATCAGAGCTTTTTGGACCCACCCTAAATAGCTTCCCCACAGAGTTTAAACTAAGCTGTTTGTTCTGTCTTGAGATGCATTTAGGACATTCCCATTCATTTCTACAAGAACTATGTGCATGTATCTGAACACAGGGCTGGATTCAGCTTATGAGAAAAAGCCATCTTCAGCCTAATTTTAGATCTCTGATCAAACCAAGCAAAATTCCTACAGCTAAGTTCTCAACTGAGAGCTCAGTAAGGCTCTGGGCAGCCAAAGCATGAGTCTGCTTTGAAGAAGAAAGAATGTAGAGAAATGAGTGGAGTGGAATAGAGCTGATATCTTCCTTTCTTTTCAGGCCCAAAATGAACCTGTCTCAACTACCAGCAAACCAACTCCCCTCTGCTCACCTGCTCCTTATAAAGGGCTGGGAGGGATCATTTAATTCATAACAGCTGGCCCGCCCTGCTACTCTTGCAATTCTGCACCTAAGCAACACAGCTGTAGCCTTTCCTTTACTATTAACCCTGTTCCTGCCAGTTCCTAGTCATCCATCACACACATGTACACTTTTACATAGTTGTGAATCTGAGCAATAGATACTCATCTTAGAATCACCTGATTAGTTTGTAGGCAACAATTATTGCAACTAGATTATCTTTTGAGATTGAATAGAAAATGGTTAATTAAATACAAAATGGCAAGTATCCATCAATTAATCCTCAATAATGTAATTTAAATCAGTTTCCATTTAACTAATATGTAATACTGGTTAAACCTGTCTTAAATGACAAGGAAAATCAGTTCCCCTCTGTACTGGTGACTTATATCTTAAAGTTGAATATAACTGGAGTTGAAAACCTTGGGGATGTTTTAAAATGCTCAGTTAAGACATGGGTTTGCATTGCAGATGTGAGATGCTTTTGACAGATTGTATTGGATCTTATTAAATAATTATCTAAGATCCTTAAGTTAAAGCACAATATGGGCATTTGTTCCTTTTTTAAAAAAAGGTGCTAATGCATTTTTTCCATAGTGCTTTGTATGCTTTCTAATCAGCTGCATGTGGCTTTGAATTTTTTATATTAATGCTAATATATAGCTGCAATCTTCTTCTTTCTTCTATTTGGAAAGTTTCCTGATTGAAACTCAATCTCTTTGGCAGGAAAACTGTGTGTATTTGAGGTAAAGTATTGTAAGCACCCTGTCCTTGCTCTAGCTAGACTGTTAATGCATACGGCAAAATATTTTCCAAATTCTTAACAGCAGAATATGAATTATGTTTAGAATGTCAGAATGTTTCTCAGTTTAATTAGCTTCCCTTTCTCCTCAGCATGCCCCATACATGCATTCTTCAGCATCAGAATCTGGAAAAAATCCTGAACCTGATAGACAACAAAACTGTGTGCTAGGCCTCAGATTCTCATTTACACCTAGCATTCATCTTAATAGAAAAGATAGTCTTGTGTTTTCAAAATATGCCCCATCATTCATGCTTAGGACTTTAATTTACTTGTTTTCATTTATCCATGGAATAATAAGAAATACTGTATTAGAACAGGGCACATCAAGCATTCATATACATATAGGGTCATATTTTCAAACGTGCCAAAATGAGTTAAGAGAAAAAATCTCATTGACTGTCAGTGGAACTTGTGATTAACTTCTGTTCCTAACTCACTTAGGCATATCTGAAACCCCCATCTCTCTATCTACATAAATTTACTCATAATTAGCTACGATAATTTTGGTGTTTGAATTCATGTTCCTCCCTTATATTAAAGCAGAGATCAGCAACCTGTGGCATGCAGCCCATCAGGAAAATCCACTGATGGGCTGAGATGGTTTTGTTTACCTGCAGCATTCTCAGGTTCGGCCGATCGCAGCTCCCCCTGGCTGCGGTTCGCTATTCCAGGCCAATGGGGGCTGCAGGAAGCTGCATGCCAAAGGTTGCCAATCCTGTATTAAAGGGATTATCTCCTTATTGGTAAGTGCTCTGCAGAGCTGATAGAAGAAGTTAAAGTTGTAATGAGGGCTGTCAAGCGATTTAAAAAATGAACCACAATTAATCGCGCTGTTAAACAATAATAGAACACCCTTTATTTAAATATTTTGGATGTTTTCTACATTTTCAAATATATTGATTTCACTTGTAACACAATACAAAGTGTACAGTGCTCACTTTATATTTATTTTTCAATGCAAATATTTGCACCGTAATAAACAAAAGAAATACTGTTTTTCAATTCACCTAATACAAGCATTGCAGTGCAATCTCTACATTTGTATGTTCAACTTTCATGATAAAAGAATTATGTACAAAAAAACTACATTCAAAAATAAAACAATGTAAAACGTAGAGCCTACAAGTCCACTCAGTCCTAATTCTTGTTCAGCCAATCGCTCAGACAAATAAGTTTGTTTACATTTGTAGGAGATAATGCTGCCCACTTCTTGTTCACAATGTCATAATGAAAGTGAGAACGGGTGTTCTCATGACACTGTTGTAGCCGGCGTCGCAAGTTTTTTACATGCCAGATGTGCTAAAGATTCATATGTCCCTTCATGCTTCAACCACCATTCCAGGAGACTTGAGTCCATGCTGATGATGGGTTCTGACTGACAACACTCTAAAGCAGTGTGGACCAATGCATGTTCATTTTCAACATCTAAGTCAGATGCCACCAGCAGAAGACTGATTTTCTTTTTTGGTGGTTTGGGTTCTGTAGTTTCCGTATCAGAGTGTTGCTCTTTTAAGACTTCTGAAAGTATGCTCCACACCTCATTCCTCTCAGATTTTGGAAGGCACTTCAGATTCTCAAATCTTAGGTTGAGTGCTGTAGCTATCTTTAGAAATCTCACATTGGTACCTTCTTTGCGTTTGTCAAATCTGCAGTGAAAGTGTTCTTAAAACGAACAACAGGTGCTAGGTCATCATCCAAGACTGCAATAACATGAAATGCAGGCAGAATGTGGGTAAAACAGAGCCATAGACATATAATTCTTCCCCAAGGAGTTCAATCACAAATTTAATTAACACATTATTTTTTCAATGAGCAGCATCACCATGGAAGCATGTCCTCTGGAATGGTGGCCAAAGTATGAAGGGACATAAGAATGTTTAACATATCTGGCATGTAAACACCTTGCAATGCTGGCTATGAAAGTCCCATGTGAATGCCTGTTCTCACTTTCTGGTGGCATTGTAAATAAGAAGTGGGCAGCATTATCTCCCACAAATGTTAACAAACTTGTTTATCTTAGCAATTGGCTGAAGAAGAAATAGGACTGAGTGGATTTGTAGGCTCTAAAGTTTTACAATGTTTTGTTTTTTAATGCAGTTATGTAACAAAAAAAATCTACATTTGTAAGTTGAACTTTCCCAATAAAGAGATTGCACTATCGTACTTGTATGAGGTGAATTGAAAAATATTATTTTTTTGTTTATCATTTTTACAGTGCAAATATTTGTAAATCAAATATAATATTATAAAGTGAGCAGTGTACACTTTGTATTCTGGTTTGTAATTGAAATCAATATATTTGAAAATGTAGAAAACATCAAAAATATTTAATAAATTTCAATTGGTATTCTATTGTTTAACAATGCGATTAAATCTGCGATTCATCTCGATTAATTTTTGTAGTTATTCATGTGAGTTAACGGCGATTAATTGACCGCCCTAGTTGTAATATTATGCCTCCTTGTAATAATCATGCTGTCTCCAAAGAACAAGAGGTCAATAAAAAAAAAAGAAGCCACCTTTCAGAGACATCTTTATGAATTATGAAATTTGTGCCCAATTCCTAGAGGCATTAGTGTGAAAAAGATGTATAGCCATACTTTTAAAAGCGACCACTGCCATTGTGTGCTTCTGTGTTTTGAGTGTCACATAAGGTGTCTTGTGCACTCAAGAAGGGAGGCACCCAATATCAGTGGCCACTTTTGAATATTTTGACCTTAACATTTAGAAGACTGCTCTACACTTTCTGCGTAAGCCAAAGAGAAATAACTCTATGAACTGCTTAGGGAATCAAACTGTTACAATTTATTTCCACAAAACCATGCAATATTCAATGATACAGTGAATCAATGTTTTAAATACTTTTTAAAGGACTAAAATTCTGCAAAGAATTAATTAGCCATGCACTGAAGCCCAAGCATTTAACAATTTTCTAGCCAATTGTGGGATTTCAAGACCACCAACACTGGATACGGACAAAGATTACCAAGTGTATTCTAGGCTGGAATTTATATTGGTCATCAGGTTAGGGCCACTGAGCAACTGGAAAATACTTCATGGAAGCTTTGGCTGAGCTATTATACTTTGCTTAAAGAAGCTTAAAAAATATTCCATACTTTCTGAAAGGGTAAATTTGGGGCAGAATGAATCACTGGGAAAATATGCACTGTATAAAATATTGTCTTTTCTGCAGATCACGCAAAATGTTAATACGACAGAGATCTATTTTACAACCCCAGTCCTGCAAAAGTTTCTAGTCCTCGTGGTTGTGGGAAAAGTTTCAAAATGCGACCCCAGTGCACTCTCTAGGCTCAAAAGTAGAAGGCAAATAGAACATCAAATCTATTATTTTTACATATTCTAATGATTTTAAAGCCAGTCTCATTATTTTTGGTGCATCTGACTCATAATTTTTCAACATTTGGGGTTGGCAAATACTGGAGAAATAATAAGGTTCGTTTGCTCCTTTAAAGAGACAATACCAGCAGCTGGCCACATTAACTGGCATTAACAATTACTTCAATTCAAAACACAGCATTGGGTTGGTTTAGATTAAAATAAAATAAGTTTATTAACAGAAGGACATAGGATAAGTGATGCCAAGTAAAGGAAATAAAGGCAGAGATCATCAAAAGCAAATAAAAGTGAAAACACACATCTAAAATTCTAAAACTTAATCTTGCAAGGTGCAGTCTTAGTTAAGATGGTTTTTCTCACCATTTATTCTTTGTCCAGCATGCCTGACCGTCTCTCAGTGAGTACCTTCCACAGAACTACAAGGTACTGGTTTTCCTTGTCTTCGTAGGCAAAAGACAAAGATGGAGTCTCTCTCTGGACCTTATATTCCCAAGGAATTGTCTTTGTTCTCAAAGTCAGGAAGGGCCCCGGGGGATTCCATCGCCTGTCTCTCTCTGGGGTGCAGGAGCCATATTAATTCTCTGTCTCTCGAGTTCAGGCACAAGACACCCCCAATGGTTTTTTGATAGCTTTGTTTACAACTAATACGTAAATTAAGGTAAATCCACATCCCTCTGTCTGTTTATCACCTTTACCTAGGATATTCTTAAATAGATAAGTAATTCATTACTTCCCATATAAGGTTAACACATGCATTTTACATTATATTAATGACAAGCATGTTATTAGTTTTCAAATGATACCTTACAAGGCATATTTTCTACAGACATTACAGTAGTGTGTAGGTGTGAATACAGGAGTGCTTAGATTCATATCCTCTGAAACATCTGGTACTGGCTACTGTTGGAAGACAAGCTATTGGGCTAAACAGACCATTAGTCTCAATCAGTGTGGTCATTCTGATGTTCTTAACCAACCCAAAACAAAGTATTTTATTTAGATATTCCTGATGGCAAATTAAATTTTGGGAGCAAAATTGATTGTCTTCCATGGAAAATTGTCAGGAAATCATTCCAACAGAAAATTCCCGACTAGTTCTATTAACCACATATTGCAGTTTTGCAAAGAAATCCAAAACTGGTGAAAAATCACCCCATTTGATAGGCTTTGTGTCCAATAATACTACCACAGATAATTTATTTGACAAGACATGGAAATCATAATTTAAAAGAAAAAAATCATTCTTTATTTTTTTATCCATACCCAAAAATGTACTAGGTACCTCACAAGACAAAGATGATACGGTCACTACTACAGATACTAATCAACCAGCCAAGGGGTTCCAAAACTTTCCATTCTTTGGTTCCGACATTTTTTGGCTCAAACACCGAATTCTCTGCTTTTCTGCTTTCCAGATAAAGAACCTGAAAATATCCACCTTGGTAAATCTTTATATAATTATACATACAATGTAAAATGTAAACAGTAATTTAAACAATGCAAAAATTAAACTATTGGTAAATAATAAGGCAGAACGCACTATTTATTAAAATTCAATCACTAATGAATCAAAACAGAGATATCAGTTGTAAATGAACATGCCTCTTTCAAAATGTCAGCTTTCTGATTCTTGTCATCTCACATGCACATGTACATGATTACTAGAGTCAATAAACGAAGCAGTGTAGTTGTAACCATGTCAGTCCCAGGTTATTAGAGAGACAAGGTGGGTGAGGTACTATCTTTTACTGGACCAACTTCTGTTGGTGAGAGAGACAAGCTTTGGAGGCACACAGAGATCTTCTTCAGGTCATCACAACAGAATGCAAGGTGGAACAGTTTGTTTAGCATAAGTAGTCAGCACATATAAGGGACTATTCAAGGTAGAGTGGCCCGTTAACACTCCATACAACAATCTGTAACCCACTAACCCCCTGTTTTTCTCCTGTGACTGCACACTCCAGCTATATAGACACACACCATATATCTAAAATAAAATAGAATGCAGATCCTAATTAAATTAAAGCTAAAGTGTCAGATTCTTATTTGCATTAAGACCATTTTATACGGATTGGGTAGTGTAAAAAAGGGGCCTTAAAAAGGAAGTAAATTAAGTCTATTTATGTCTGCTTTCAAGCCTTTTTCACTGCCAGATCACTGTGAAAGGGCCTTAGTGTAATGAGAAACAGCCCCCAAATCTTTGAAAAATAATTATAATCAGTAAGGTGTGATTAACTAAAAAATGAATTATGCATCTGGTTTAGCGCTACAGTGTTTCCCAGTGGAATATTACTGTATGTAGAGGATAAAGACTGTGAAAGTCCAATTGTGCCATGTAGAAGAGGACTGAGGTCTTTGGTACAGTCTTTATATTTTTTTCATAAAGGATCTATTTATTTACTTGTGTTTTGTTAAACTCCCCATACCTTCTATTATGCAGATTAATAGGCAGAGAAGGAAAAGGATTGATGTTAGTGATGGGTGAACCTAATATATTTGGAGATTTGGTTTGATTTGGCAAAGCAAAAGTCAAAGGTTTGGATGCATATCCGGAGTATCTAAGAATTGCCCAAAATATCGAGGTTTCCCACTTCCTCTATATTCACACCCTGCCCCTTAAACTTTCCCCTTAACCTCTGCCTGTGCTATGAGGAGGATATCCCCCTTCCTTTCCTGACAGAAGCACTTTATAGCAGAGCCTCTGAGGACTTTTCTCTTCCAAAAATATTTTGAGACGAGCCTCCTCACTCAGGCTTTCTTTGTCTCTAGGCCCCAAGAGCAGCAGCAGGAGCGGAAATCTTCTGAGGAAGGCTTTGCCGCCTTTCCTCCAGCAGAAACAGTGCTAGCCCAGCTCCATCTATGTAAGTGATTGTGTGCTGGTATTCTCCTGCTACTGATGCAGGATTTGGAGCTTCCCAGGTGCTATGAATCATTCCTGGGAAACCCGAGACTGTTACCATGAGGTTACCATGACCAAAAAGGAAGAGGTGGGAGACTTCTCTCAGGGGAATAGTCCAGGTTTGCTTCATGGCACGGACAAACACTTGGATTAGTTCTCATTTCATCTCGAGCACGTTTTTGAGTCTGTTCTCAGCAGTTGCGCAGCGGCTGTGGGCAAGAGAACCTCAGTCCAGCAAACTTCTTTCGCTCTCTATTGCTCCTTTGTGTATATTTCTCTGCAACAAATTTTGTATTAAAAATTATCAGAAGCAAATATCACAAGGTTTTTCTGCAGGAAATATTACATTTGATACAGTAAAGTCCCCCGCCCCCTTGCCCCAAATACATTAGAAAAATAGTAAGAATAACTAATTTCAACACTGCTGTGTTAGATTCCCCTTAATAGTTTTATGTTTGTGAGACATGCCAGTCCAGTAAGACACAGCACCTGACCTTCAGGACACAGCTAGTTTTCAAATGTTGCAGGACTGATTTCCTTATTCCTGAACCACTCATTACCGATGAGTGAGAAGTGCAATCACACATCGCACCACTAATAGTGATTCCACTGCCTCGCTTGCCAGCTTGTTCCACTGCCTAATGAAACTCTCTCTATAGTTATAAAGTTTTTCTTAACATTTAATCTAAATCTTCCCTGCTGCCCATTGTCCCCACTGACTCCAGAGAATAATTGATCCCTATTCTTTTTTTAAATATCCGTTTTTGTACTTGCACTTACAGCATTTTTCCCTCTGCCTTTTTCAGACTAAACATGCTAATTTCTCTTAAACTTGCCTCTGACTTTTATCCTTCATTGCTGCTGCTCTCCTCTGAATTCTCTGCTGTTTCTTTATGTCCCTTTAAAAATGAGGTGTCCAGCAATGAAATCAATGTTCTAACAGAGATCTAACTGACACAGAGCAGGTTGCTTCCTCTATATGTAATATACCTATTATTACAGCCCACTATACACATAGTCTTATTTACAACAGCATCACATTGCTGACTCCTTTCTAAACTAAGGTGAACAGATTTTCTTCTACACAGCCAGGGAACAGAGGCCAGAAGCATGTACTCTTACATTTCTGCATGTGACCCTTTTCCAGTTTCTTCTTCATTAACCAATTCAGTGCTGCCAGGCTGTAGAGGGGAGCTGAAGGTCATAGACTTTGATCGGTTGCATTTCATACCTGGTACTTTTTCTGCATCCCCTACTGTGAGAGGAGGAAAATATAGACTCTGCTGAGAATTTTTTCCATTTGTCAGTCAATGGTAATGAAGAAATTATTTAAAGCTAGTTTAAATTATTACCTGTACGCTGGGCTGAACTATCCAGTTACAATGATTATCTTTTAGCTACAAAAACAATTAGCAGGCAAGCAGCACTGTTTTGATAGAAGGAAAAATACAACCTTAAAGCGGCTTTGAATTTTGAAATATGTTATTTAACCAGGAATCAAATACTGTAATTCTTTTGTCAGTCCCCACTGGTAACCACTGAATACTTAGAGTGTTGTAAGACCCGTCATTCATGCCAATGAGCAATTTTTAATAACATTTTAAAGAAACAGATGTTCTCTACAAATCTTATGGCAGAAGAACCTCCAAAACAAGCCATGTTAATATAGGCATTTAGATGTACAACTAATGGACTGGATGGATTACATTCTCTTCCAGGTCTGTCAGCAATTGCATGACAGCGTTTCTCAAATATAGCCACCATGGTTGCATGCGGCCACCGGGTGCTTTTCTTGCGGCCACAATCTCCTGGGCTGTGATGGGCAGAGGGGGGATGTCAAAGTAGTGGCCCCTCCCCCTTCCTGCTGCTCCTGGATGCACTACCTTGGTGTTGGTTGCTGAGGCCACCAGCAGGGGTCGGACCCTGCCCCCTTCTGGAGATACGTGGGGTACAGCACCAGAGAAGCAGGCAGCCAGTGAGTGGAGCTCAGGCTTTGGGCTTCAGCCCTGGGGTGGTGGCGTGGCAGGCTCCAGCTGCACGACTTCGGGCTCTATCCCCAGGCCCCATGCCCCGATCAGAGGGTTTCGGGTTCTAACCATGAGGTTTCATGGTTCCCCACTGCCTCCGCTTGATCCCCATCCAGGGCTTAGTAAATCTGCTGTGAAAAGTGATACTTGTATGTTTGTTAATATCACTTTTCACAGCAGACTTACTAGCTAGCAATAAATAAAGTACAATGATTTGAATGTGTATATGTGCATATTTATTTCTTTTTTCCTAAAGTTAATTAAGTATTTTAGGGAAAAGTGTGAGAGCGGCCACCAGCAAGAGTTGGTGGCATTCTGAGGCCACCAAAAAATTTGCCCCGAGAACCTGACCTAGATCTACTGTGCATATACTTGGCTCAATGACAGAGATGGGAACAGAACCTAGGAATTCTAGCTCCTACCTCTCTGCTCTGATCCACATCCACGTTTTTTCTGGGGAACAACAATGCTGCTTGGGTAATTAAAATAAACTACAAATTAAAATGCCTACAGGATATAATGAGTGCACATTTTGATGAATACATTATGGACTTGCAAATGGCACACAACTGACTGCATTCCTTTCAGCCCCAATTGCAACATTCCAGAACACAGTGCTAATATGTCTGGTTACACCATGGATGACTACCATATCATCAGCTTGTTTTAGTAAACTAAGTTGCTTCAAAATTTTAAATGAAGGGGGAGAAAAACAGTAGGATAAGGAGAGAAGCAAAGAGTATAAGGAAATATCCTTATTTTGCTTATATTCTTACAGTAGATATTTTGTACAAGAAATACTTTGTATACTAAAACTAGACCCACTCCCTCCCCACAGCACACATTCATTGACCTGGAAGAAGCAGGAGCAGTGCCAGGGTTTTTGGTGCCCTAGGCGGGGGTCCTTCCGCGATCCCGGTCACTGGCGGCAATTCTGCAGGGGGGGGTCCTTCCGCAGCTCCTGGTCTTCGGGGCACTTCGGCAGCGGGTCCCGGAGCGAGTGAAGGACCCACCACAAAATTGTCGAAGACGACCCGGAGTGCGGAAGGACCCCCCGCCGCCGAATTGCTGCCGCGGGCAGCAAAATGCCACCCTCCCAAATCCTGGTGCCCTAGGCGACCGCCTAGGTCGCCTAAATGGAAGTGCCGGCCCTGGGAAGAAGCGGTCAATAAACACAGAATGTTCCACAGAATTGTACAGAAACATTAGTGCTAAATATTTTTATGCTAAGTATTAGGAAAACTCATAGTGTTCAATATCTCACACACAGTATCTGCAGTAGGCCTAGGAACTGAACATTACATGGTGGTTCAAAGCATGAAAGGATACTGCTTCTCTGCATCCTTAAGGATTTATTTTATACTTCCTTCCGATACAATAAACCTGAGCTTCTTTATATAGCAATGTAGATTTCTTTGATTCTTCCTTAACATTAAAACATTTAAAAAGTGAGAAAAATAAGGTTTCAGCTCCCTGAGTGCTACAAGTGTGCTTGTGAAAACACACAAAGCCAGGCGCCTCTGGTCTTTCTATGTTTGCATTCTAAACTAGCCCATCAAGACATGGACTGTCTTAGTATTGGTAACTTGTAAAAAGCACATTGTTGGCACTTAGCAAACTTAAACAACAATACACGAAATCACTTAAGCAGCTACTTAACTTTAAGCTTATATTTAAGTCCCACTGATTTCAATAGGACTTGTGCTTAAAATCAAACACAAATATGAGTGCTTTGCTGAATAGGTAAGGTGACTAGATGTCTCGATTTTATAGGGACAATCCCAATATTTGGGGCTTTGTCTTATATAGGCGCCTATAACCCCCCCATGCCTTGTCCCGATTTTTCACACTGGCTGTCTGGTCACCCTATAAATAGGGATGGTTTCCTGATTGAAGACCATAACTAATAAGGATTTTTTTTTTAAAAATTCTTATGAAGGGAGAAAGTTGCTGTAATGACATAGTTAGCTGTGCCATTGCCAGGAAGTGTTAACTCGAGTTTTTGTGTTAGTAAAAGTGTTCCCAATAGAGCTGTAATTTAGTTATCATATTGGGCTTTTTTTCAGGGTAACGGATCAATTAACTTGAGTGACACTAATAAGGCTATCTTTGAGACTGGGCATTTCCTGTACTCATTATAAATGCATTATTAACATTGTACAGATGGCAGATTAGGTCATAGAGGTGACACAATAAGTCACAGAGGTAGGGGAATAGGACTGTTTTTAATATTTCATAGAACCGAATTTCATAGCATTCCTGGTGGAGAGGACCACACAGACAACAAGCTGAAAGTAAATCTACATGCAGACAAGTCCAAGTTCATAAGAATGACAGGTTTCTTACCTGAATATTTTCTTTCTTTCTATTAGCAGTGTCTCTCTGAGTTCATTACTAATGGGTTAATGTCTCTACCTATGGAATTTGGAGGTGATCTAATGTTGCTGGAGAGTCCAGGACTAAGTTCTGGCCACTAAAAGAGTCTTTCCACAGCTGTAGGAACACTGCAGCAACCAATTATTAGCCCTAAGATAAATCGATATAAAGTATGAAACTAACCTTAAAGACAATATAAGTCTAAGTCTGTCATAAACAGATAGTAAAGGGTTAACAAGTCCAGTAAACCTGGCTAACACCTGACCAGAGGACCAATCAGGAGACAAAATACCTTCAAATCTCAGTGGAGGGAAGCCTTCGTTTGTGCTTTCTGGGTTTTTTCTTTGTTCTCTCTGGGTTCTGAGAGGGACCAGACATGTAAGCAGATATCTTCAAGTTTCCGAAACAGCCTCTTCTGTTCAATTTAGTAAGTACCAGTTAGAAAGGCGGTTTAGTCTTTTGATTGTTTTCTTTATTTGCAAATGTGTATTTTCCTGGAAGGATTGTATCTCTGTTGCAACTTGGATTTGTGCTGGGGGAGGATTCTCCCTGGTGACTATAAGCTGAAAGACCCTGTAACATTTCCCATCTTGATTTTACAGAGACAACTTTTACTTTTTTCTTTCTTTTTATTAAAAGCTTTTTTTTTTTTTAGAACCTGATTGATTTTTTGGTTATCTTGTGTAAGACCCAAGGGGAGGGAGTCTGCACTCACCAGGGAATTGGTGGGAGGAAGGAGAGAAGGGGGGAGGAAAAGCCTGATTTCTCTCTGTGTTAAGATTACTGTCTCTCTCTCAGGGAGAGTCTGGGAGGGGAAGAGAAGGTGGGGAAGGTGAATTTCCTCTCTGTTTTAAAATTCAAGGAGTTAAATCACAGCGATCTCCTAGTGTAACCCAGGGAAGGGAGGATCTGGGAGGAAGAGAAGAGGGGAATGGTTTATTTCCCTTTGTTTTGAGACCTAAGGGGCTTTGGGTCTTAGGGTCCCCAGGGAAGGGTTTGGGGGCCAGAAAGTGCCCCAAAACACTATAGTTTTGGGTGGGGGCAGTTTTACCATTTCTAAGCTAGTAATTAAGCTTAGGGGGATTCATGCTGGTACCCCATCTTTTGGACGCTAAGGTTCAGAGTAGGGGTTCATACCATGACAAAGTCTCCCTTTACAGAAAAATGTCAGTGTCTGTACTGGTCTTTATAGGCTACCGATGTGGGTTGAATTTGGAGAGAAGCTGCTAACAAAGAAAATTATTAGATAAGAAATTTCTCATTCTGTTGCACAGCTTCTCTCCTCATTCATCACTAATGGGGAATAGTGAGCACTGAGTCACAGTGGGGCGGCAGGGAAAGGATAAGCAGAGATAAATTATTATAGCAAAATAGTAGGCAGGAATATAAGTTTTCCCCATATAAAGCAAGAATTTTATAAACTAAAGAATTATGTGGGAACCAACCCAGTAGCACCTTCTTACCCAAGGATGCCGCTGCAGAGAAACAGAAACTTGCTTTGCAAATCTTCCTTAGATGAGGCTCATACACATTCCCCATAGTGACTCTACAGACTGCTGTGAATAATTTCCCAGGTGCCTAACATGTCAACTGGTGTAGTATTTTTACATCGTGCCTGCAGCAACATTGAGGCTCTAAGGCTCTGGCATTTTGGATTGAATGAAATGAACAGAGTACAACTGGGGTATGTGTGATATATCTTCAGAGCTCTAGGAATTCCCATTTATGGCACAACCTTCCAAGGGTTAGAACCATATTATGAGAGAACTATTTCCCAGGAATTCTGGAAAGAGGACCTTACCTTGAACAACAGAAAGGTTTCTGAAGCTATAAGAATAACTTTTTCCTCATGACAAAGACAGAGTGCTTCTTGTAATGGCACAGGAACAAATTCCAAAAGTTGCCTTTTTGGAGGTAAAGGTGATGAGAAAGGCCAGCCACAGGCTTGTCTAATCTGTCACTCTGATTAAACCTGGCATTTGATACTCAAATAGAGAATCCAATGTGCCTGTCTACAAAATGTCACTGTGGCTAGTACTCACATTTATAAGGTGTGTAGATGTAGGACTCCAACCAAGCCTCCTGGAGAAACTCTAATGTGAATGAGATCATCAGAACTTTGAGATTATTATTACAATTATATTGCAATATCACCTAGAGGCCCCATTGGGCTGGGTACTGCATAAACAAAATGCAATCTGTGCCCCCAAACAGCTTTCTGTTTCCCTCACACCAGAAATGTAAATTTGAGCAGATCCATGAATGAAATATCCTGATTGAGTTTTGTTTGGGTACCAAACTATATCAGAGGCTAATAGAGAATTCATACTGAACTACACATCTCTTTCGATGTCCAGGTTGTTAAGTGTAGGTGTTCCCAGTTTGAGTGAAGAAGTCCCTGCTTCAGGAAGTCTGGTATTTTCTGCAGGTACAATGTGAGGACAGTGGCTATCTAGCAAGTCCAAAATGCTGCTAGGCTAGTGGAGGACAAGAAGGACTTAAACTCTCCCCTTTCCATTTTTCTGCATCTTTTATGAGAACTGTTCTTTTATGAAAGCTTCCTCCCCGTCTTTAGACTCTTCCTGAAAGCTCAGAAGCTTCTCATTGGGCTTTTCAATGTTGGAGTTGGAGCTCTTAGAGAAGGGTGGGGACCCGACATGCCAGTCTAGCTCTAAGCCCCATGCTCTGGCAGTGTGAGAGTCAGCTGGCTGGGAACTGGCAGGGCATAATTCACCTTCTGAAGATCCCATATTTGCTTCCTTGGGTAGGGAACACCACTTAGAATTAAACCAGCTGTTTGCAGGACAACTCTTCCATGCCTGATTTGGACCAGGGAACTCAGACAGGAAGGTGCTGCAGGAGTAAATTCAGATGGCTGAAGCCACCATGCTGCTCTTTACCTGATCCATAAGGGGAGGAAGAGGAGGAGGAAGAAGATTATTAGTCATACCTGCACAAAAAGAATTACAAATAGAGGTTTTAAAACAAAATGTTTGGGAGAAACTGAGCCAGCAATTGGTTCTACCACCAGAGGCAGAAAACCTGGTGGCCTGGGCTTCAAGGCAAAGCTTAGTCCTGGAGCCTCCAACGATAGCCCTGGGCTGTCTCCGACATTCATAGATCCATAGATGAGGGTATTGACCCATCAGTAATGAATGAGGGGGAAAGCTGTGTAACAGAATACAAGCGTAATAGCGAGGTAATAGCCTACCATCCTCTGGTTATGAAAAGCACATTTAGTACACAATGCTGAGGAAGATAAAAAGGCAAGAAAATTGAATAAAATGATAATAATGGGTGACTTCAGCATCCCTCATATCACTGGTTAAATGTCACAGAAGGACACATCTTCTGTTTTACTTAGCATGTTCATTCATTGACATTTAAGTGCCTAGGTACTGATCTTAGAATCCCTGCACAAGGACTGGGAGTCTCATTTTGATGCCTACATTCAAAACTTGGGTTCCCAGTAACTTTCCAAATCCAAGTCTTCATGTTATTCTCCTACAGATTCACAGAAGAGGCTTTTGTTCACCTACTGTTCTTCACTCAGGCCAGGGCACATTCTCACTCCTTGCCTCTAGACTTCTGCTCCACAATGGAGGGGACAATACAAACAGCAGTAGGTACTACCTGAACACTTAGCTGTGAGTGAATACATGGTGTCCCACCCTTTCATATCCGTCCTAGCTGTGGACATCAGAAGCAGTGTTGCCCCATCTTTATCTTCAAACCCTTTTCCTGTAACTAAGAGACGGTGGAAAGCTAGATATCTGGTGTCGGTGTATTTTAGCAGTAGTGCACATGTTAAGGGTGCATATTTTATTTTCCAATCTCTACACAGTAGGACTATTTTACTATACATATTTACTAAATATTTTTACTATATTTCCAGCCCCCATTTCTGTTTGTGTATGGTACAGACTGTGACCAAAAAAGTGGACATGTTCCTAATTTACCTGTGAAAAACCCAGATTGGCATATACAAATTGGATAGGTGATTGACTGACAGCCTTATTTCTATGCACTAATAACTGACTGTGTTTGTATATAAGAGCTGCCCACCCACTTTATTAACTGAAATCAGTTCCTCAGAGGAAAGAGAGTGTGCAAAAATGAAAATTTTTCCGCCAGTGCTCCAGTGAATCCCAACAACCCAACTAATGAATCACTGATGTAACACAATGTAGTCTTCTTGAATATATCATAGGGGAAAACATTGGCATGGCCACTCTATGATTTCCCACTTACCAGTTAAGGACCGCTGCAGTTTAGGCTTCATGTCAGGTCCATGATGTGCAGAATAGGAGTCATCCTTCTGTGATTATGAAAGAAAGTAGGTTAGGACTTTTATGGAGATAGTTTGTAAGTCTATAAATGACTCTCATATTTCATACTCAAGCCATTCATGATCCCCATGCACTCTGTTTCCATTTGTTTTAATTTTGCAAGAGAATACAAGAAAAACAAAAAGAAATGTTTCTAAAAATAGATTAAATACCCAGCATAGATTTCTGGGAGGAAATGTTTACCGACACTTATTTCTTTCATGTTGATGAAAGCGGTCTGAAATCTCAGGGAGTGATTTAGCAGATACGATTTGAAAGCAGCAGATCGGGAGCGATGAGGACCCAGCCAAGTGACTGAGCAGAAACTTGGCAAGGCCACATACATTTATTCCCTGGTTTTATGCCAAGTAGCCAGTGGAAAGCTTGCTAGGTAGCGAGCTCATGCTAATGAGCGCTCTCTCCTTTTGCTTCAGCACTAATCTGCACTCCTCAGGAATTTCTATTACCACAGTGCAGCTAGAATTCTTTGGTATTGTTTTAACAGGAAATAAGTCCTTTACACAGCCATGATTTGTTCTGTAGGTCCAGAAACCCATGCTGCCAAATCACTTCTGGCCACCTCCCAGACCAATGTTCTGTTTTGTTTTCTTTCTTTTTTCCCTTTCACCAGGGGACCTGATGCCCTCGATCCATTGTTTGCAGTTTTGTTGACTATTTTAGTAACAATGGCTTTCAGGGTTGAACAGCAGTGGCCTAGCTCCCTGGAAAGCCATCCCCAAGGGCATCCAAGGACTCTCAGAGCGTATTCCATGCAGTCCCTCTGACACAATTACTAAAGGCAATATGTAATTTATGGCCATGGCTTACAGGCAGCTCCAAATGAGCCATTTAAAGGGGAGAGGGGACTATATGTGTGTAGTGTGTTGGCAAAAGAACAGAGGGGAAGAGCTAGCGCAAATATCCAGGGCTACAGGTGCAAGTGTTTTCTGGGTACTGAATAATAATTAGGTGTACTAAGGCTCTGAAACCACAACACCTATGAGATTTTGGGTTGGATCATATCCCAGATGTGCAGTACAAAGAAACCCAAAACATTCACAGTAATATATAGCATGCATTGTGATAAATATCTACAGCAAATGGTAATAGGAAACCTTATCCCTGAATGGTAGCCCTCTTCAATGATTCTTTTCCCTGAGGGGGGTGGGGGTGGGGACTAAGACCTGAAATTGAACTTTTTTGAGAAGAAGGATGGTCTTGGGGTTAAGCCTCTGAACTAGCCCTAAGGAAATCTGGGTTAAATTCTTAGCTCTGCCACAGATGTCCTATGTAACCTCGGGTAAATCAGTTAATCTCTCTGTGCCTCAGTTCCTCACTTTTGAAAATGGAGTAGTTACATTTCCTTTCTTCATCTGACTGGCCTATTTAGACTGTAAGCTCTCCAGGCAAGGGACTCTTATGCATATGTGTATAATATAAGTAGAGTGACCAGCTCAATGGGGCCTGGCTCATTAGCTGTTACTGTAGAACTACTTGAATTAAAAAGCAGAGCTGGTAAAAACTTTTTGCATGAAAAGTGTTTTGCAGGGGGAAAAAATGGCCTTTACAAAAAACATGTAAATATTACTGACCTTTTACATGAAAATTTCCATGATATTTTAAAGCAAAAGTTTCTGGAGAAATTTTTAATGAAATCTGTACAGACATTTTCATTTACTGAAATCCACATTTTGTTATTGGAAACTGGGATTTTGGTCAATGAAAATTTTTGAAAATGATTTCAAATATGATTGTCATAAAAAAATTACAAAAAAAACCAGAAAATGGAATTTTGAACCCTGTGAAATAGACATCTTAGCAAATTTTCATTATATCAGTCACCTGTTTTTATCCAGCTCTAATGAATAATAACTTTTAAATGCATCTGCCTTTTATTTTTTCCTGAAAACAGTGCTAAGTGGTTGAAGAATCAGGCCTCTAAGTTGTTAAAAGCATTGAGATAGGATTCAAAGTTAATTATCCCTAGCTGGATTCCTCTGCTACATCAGGCACCATTTTTCTACTAGACTGTAAATGGAAGACGACATGCAAATTCCACCAGCACTGGATGTGTTAGCATGATCCCTTGTACCTTGCTCCTGCTTCCCTCTTAATTCTTCAGATTCTTGCTATCAGTCAGAGGGTATATACAAAGCAAGTTTGTTTCAGGTTTCGTTTATTTCAGGTTTGGTCGGTGAGTATAATTGTAATAGTTCCATCTTGTGGTAAAATGCAGAATAGAATACTGCCTGGAACAAGAGTACATACTTTTCTCTGGTATAATGGTCTATATCTGTCTCAAATAAAATCCTGAGGGTCAAATTCTTCCCTGGAATCCACATAAAGCAGAGTATGTGACCCTTAATTACATTTTAGTGCTCAAAAGTTCCTAGTTAGAGTTCTATGGGGTTTTCAGTAATGAATCCTTTCTGCAGGAATATGGACTGTGTGTATCTACTTTGGCATAAAACTCTATGCCTAAATGACATAATATGAAAATATTTGGCTTTTTAAATCTATTTTATTAATGCATTTTTAATTTAATCCAACAAAAAAATCTGCATTTGTATGCAATCAACTGCTATAATTTGTCACTCCATATCATTCCGAGTTATACACTGAGACTCTTTTAGAACATGTATGAGACATATTTCTAGAATTTTGACATTAATCAGATTTCTTTAATTTCTGTTTACTGTAAAAATGACATCAGAAAATTACCAAGAAAAGGTCCTGATTGTGCAAACACCTAGATAAGTAGTCCCACTGACTGCAAAGGATTTCTCTAGTGTGTAAAGTTACTCAAATGTGTGTTTCTAGGATCAGGGCCTAAGTATTTACATTTGTAGCACCAAAACATGGTGACATGACAGTCACTTTAAGCATAAAATTAACATTTTGTTAACTTTAACTTTGTTAAATACCAGTTCCCTTTCAGACAGTTTCATACTACAATTAACATAATGTAAAGATACATGTTGCAGTGCTACAGGCTACACTGAAGTGTGCTAACTATGTTCCCTGTCCAGTAATAAACTGTACCTGCATAAATCCCATTGCAGGCTCAGTGCCTCCATTGACTGTGTGGAGTACCTATTTCCTTCATAAGTTTGCAAAGTGAGCATGAATACAGTACAAAAGCCATTTTGCCGACTCTACCCATCGCTTACTCACCAGATACAACACAAATGGTCTGGCTTTTGCCCCCTGTTCTAAAGGACATAACAGAGTTCAGTCACCTTAAAGCCCCAATAGAATTATTTAAGGACAGAATCTTCCCATGTTTAATATCATGTGCACTGCAATATCTAACAGGCACAATACAGGATGTCTATGATGGTATGAAAGGGTTAATCCCTGAATGTCTTTACTTAAAATATGCAGTCTTGCTCACAACATTAGCATTAGTTTAATGTAGCTCTTTTTAAATTTAATTATACCAAATGTTCTACAAGAACATGCCATGTTGTCTTCTATCTATTTTGAATTATAAGTATCAATCAGCATGTAAATGATCAAATTAAATCTTGTCAGTTGTTTGCATCTACAGCTGAAACACCTTTCTGTGAATGAAGGACTGGAAGTAGAGGCATTTGTTACATTACTTGATATCTTGATTGGCTCTTCAATGACTGGATTTTCAACAAAGAAATCTGAGGGGAATAAAGCTCATGGTGGTTTAGAGCTTCCTATGTTGTATGAGGAATCACTAGCTAATTAAACTTTAATCATTTAAATACCATACTTTTCTCCTCTCTTACATAATTTTATTCTTATACACATTAAGAGCCACAGTTTGCCCTTGGACATTTTACAGCAATTCTACAAAGCATTTAAGCATGTGCTTAAGTCTCACTGAGCACACACTAAAGTGCTTTGTTCAGAAAATATGGACTGCTGAATTGGGGATTTGAAAGTAAAATATTTTGGGCCTGATCTTGCTCGCTTGCTTGAAGTCAATATAAGCAATGGATGACATCAAGTAGTCACAGGTGTTTGAATCATGCACAGTAATTAATAGCCAAAGTGAAATAGTTTGTCAGTTTCTTTGTTAATTCAGAACATGATGGGTCATTAAGTTATGCAAACAGTAAATCTGGCCCTAAAGTGGGCCTCTTAGAAATTAGGTATATTATAATGTCAGAGGGGTAGCTGTGTTAGTCTGGATCTTTTCTGCTTTTATAGGTATACTATAGTTCTTTTGATTTGCTTTTGTTTCTTGAAGACTTCTCAAAACTGTAACTTATTAAAAAATAATGTCAAAGTTGTGATATAAAAGCCTTACAAAAATGGCTCTGTCTTTCTGGAAAAAATTTTTAAAAAAAATATTTACAATACATCTGGGTTGATGACAACTTTGAACACTAAAGTGCTGCCCCAAGTTTCTGCCTGTTATGAAATTCTACCAGAACTCCTCCCTGCATGAAAAACAGGCCCTTATAACAGAAAAGCCAAGTGTCAATTCATTAAAACTGCTAAGTAAATAACTGCCCTAACACTGATAGAATATCTGATAACTGTGAGCTGAACTGTGTTGTATGAAGGACTACTGCTCATTTATTTACCAGGGATCTGAATTTTTCAGGTAACCCTAAGAGTTTCATACTCTCTAATATTCAGATGAAGGTTAATAGACACTTTTATTCAAAGGTACCAGAATCTCTTTTCTTTAAAATAACAACTTTCTGGAGTTTGGTGATAACATGTATATGTGTTAGTATGAGACTCCTCACCACTGAATAGACAAGAGAGTGAAAAGGAATCATGCATCATGCCTCTTTACAATTAAAAGATTTCCCAGCCCTCCATACCTCCTTTCTAGAGTGACCAGAGTCACTTCTGTTCATATGGATTCGAAGGCTCCTGTGTCTGAGAATCAGGATCTCCTTTGCCTGCTCTGCTGTCCCACTCTCTCCAGGAAGCGTATGCCTGTTATATGCTGGCACCTGTTCACATAAATCATAAATCATACAGATCCAGCTCCCACTGAAGTCAATGGTTTTTCTATTTAATGGGCTTTGGATCAGCCCCATATGCAGCATCACAAAAATAAATTTCCAGGTGTCAAGTTTTATGGGCAAATTCTGCTCTCACTTCCCCTGGTGTAGACCTGGAGTATTTCCATTGGCTACACTGGACATACTCCAGCTTCAGACTGGTAGCAATAACCAGACCTTGATTCTTTTGCGCCCACTTTTTAAAGAGTTTCCCCAAAAGTCTTATCTTGTTGCCTCTCTCAGCACAGCAGCAAGACAAAAGGTGGTAGCTCTGTGCCAAGATGCCCATATTAGCCACATTCCTAATGATTTGGCATTTCATGCCTAAGCCAAGAAAGCAAAGGCTTTAGTTGCATCTAAGAGATAAGGCTCCACATACCACCATATAAACAGTGCTTAGTATAGTATAGTATAGTATAGTATAGTGCAACTGTTCTGCAAACAACAGGATTTCCTATACATCCAATGGTAAATGTTTCATGGCAAAACTGTTGAATGGCTTTAAAACATTTTTTCCTTTAATTATTACTATAGGGTCACACATCTGCTGCTGCTATTGGCCAAGCTCTTTGCACACACCAGGGGCTCCCTGCATCACTCCAGTTCCCTCTCCCCCAACAATGATGTGTATCACCCTCCCATCCCCTTCTCTTTCAGGGACTCCCTGAATCTCGCCACCTTCTCCCTCCATTGCCCTCTTCCCTAACCAGGGGTTCTGTGTGGCCCCCTATTTTCCCCTCCCCCTATGACAGGAGCTGTGTGCTCGTCCATTGCCCCCTTTGCCATATGCCAAGGGCTATGTGTCCCCCACGCCCTCCTTCCCCCATACCACAGTCTCCTGACAGAGGCTCTGCATGCACACACAATCCCTCTTCCCCCCCTCAACCATTCTCTCTCTCTCTTTCAGGGTGTCAACATTTTACAGTTGTATGGGGAGGATGAACAGAGCTAAAGTTATCACATTACATACAGACAAACAGAGGAATGCCAACAAGTTGAGTGTTAGTCTTCACTTTGCTTAGCCAACTATTTGCTCTACGTAGAGGGAGATCTTCAGGAGCACATCTAAATAATCCCAGTATCTGTGCATGCTGCTGAGAATTAGACTAATATTATTTTACAATTCATGTAACTACTGTACTGTAGCTTGAGTGGAAAAACCTTACTGTTCTCCTTATTTTGTATAGGTTCCTTGCCAATATTTTCTGTATATTATCCAGCACATCTGGATTCAGAGAGTCCGATTCTTTGGGGATTACGGCAGATCTGTGGCTGTCTCTGCAAAGAAAACACCTTGGTTCTTCATCAATGCATAGTGCATGAGATCAATTGCAAAGGCACTTAATGAAGCTGAAGTTACAATAAGCAGCTTGTTTGCTGAGTAGATAGACTAATACAAGGAGATTGGATTGTGAACAGCAAGAACCATGGAAGAGCAAAAATGTCAGGGGGAGATGGGATTAGAGTCTTGTTACTTTAATTTTTGACATAATTGCCCAATCTTGCCATTATTTTCACCATAATTTTTGAATGATTTTTAAGTTTGCCACCAAATGCGTGTAAGTGTTGACTGTTCAGGTACAGCCTCAACACAACTCGCTGGGAGTTACACACATACTGCTGCCAGGAGCAGAGACTGACAGCTTAACTCCTCTGGCACTGCAGTGGGGTTGTTCACCAAAAGCATTTTCTTTCATTTTCTTTACATCTGTCTGTGCTACACCAGCTCTTCTCATGGAGCAGCCAGCAAGGAGGGGCGAAGGGGTCAGGGAACTCTGCCAGGTTTCCAAGTAACTGTTCCACCCAGGGCGGCTGGGCTGTGCGAGTGTAGACTCCCAACCCCACAGATCCTGAGAATCCACTGGGAAGGGAAGGTTAGTCCTCATCCAATGGATGCAGAGGCATCTGCATGGAAACATGGTCAACCTGGTCCCCTTATCATCTGCCCACTAGCTGCACTGCTTAGTCACTGTGCAGCTGCTGCAGCTGCAAAAGGTTGAGATGCAGGCAATGCTGCTTTAAGATTTGATCAGAGGTGAAAGTAAGTGGGTACGGGCCAGTATGGAGGACCGGTAAGAAAAGGAGGCTGCCTGAGGGAGGGAGAGCCTGCCCCCTGCATAAGAATAGTTTAAACTCAGCTGTTCCCTGAGCAGTTCAGCCCTTGGGGGTTAGGGGTGATTTCTGGCATCCTTGTTAATTTCACTCACAGTAGCTGGGGGGCGTGGGGAAGGTGTGTTTGACCATGACAGGGGCAGTCCTCATCTGTCCCCGGAATGAGGGGATCTTGTCTCCAATACTAATATACACAACAAATACAAGCATTTGGCTGCACAGCTTAAATCCAGAGCTAATAAAAGCAGGTGGAAGGGAAAAACTCACTGTCACATTGGTTTCTCATCTCCTCCCTCCCCCTCTTCCAGCCAGGCTGCAGACAAGGCTCTGCATTCCTTTCCCTCACCGCCAGCCCTGCAGGGGTTCTCCTCTAGGCTCTAGCTTGCAGTAGGGACACTGGCTGAGATGCCTGCCGCTGCTGGGCACTATGCAAAATATAGGAACGAGTTATAAACCAAGCTGTTTCCGCAATAAGCGACAGATTCAGAACCAAGCGGAAGCCTTAGAATGGCCAGTATCTTGGCATCCTTGTTAATTTCACCCCAGCTTGTTTGGTGGGAGGGGAGAATGGTGTGTGTAGAGCCAGTGTACAGGGGACAGCTATTTCCTGCTCCCGAAGATGAGGGGAATCTCACTATCACAGAAAATAAACCACAATCAAAAATCCAGGACATTTCGCCTAAAGTTCAGAATCTATGCCCATTCCCTCTTCACGAGACAAATAGGATCATGGAGTTTGATGACACAAGAGTCGCTTGAGCGTGAACCTGCCTTGAAATCAACTTAACCGAACCGACACAAGGGAAGCGAGCTGAGTTATTAAACTGTTCTTATGCAGAGGCAGGCTTCTCCCTCCCTTAGTCCAGTCCTCCCTGCCATGCAAGCTAGAGGAACCTCCTCAGCTGCTCGACAGTTCGCCAGGCAGGGAGAAAAGCAGCAAGCCTATGGTCCGCAGCTGGCTGAGGTAGGGAGAGAAGAACACGGAGAAAAATGTGACATGGGAGTTTCACTTTTCAGGGGCTTCATTCCAAATAGTAAGTTTTATTACAGACAGGTTACTAGTAGCAGTAATAAGGCCTTCAGGAATCCCTAACACCAGAGGAAAGCACTACCCATAGGAAAGACCCTAAGCCCTAGCTACCCAAGTCCTAACCCTTAGGAACCCTAACCCTAGACGGGAAGCCCTACCATAGGAACCTAAACTCTAGCTCATGTGCCCTACTCCTTAGAAACTCTAACCCTAGGACGGGAACTCTATCCATGGGAACCCAACTCTAGCTCCAAGTGCCCTACCCGTAGGAACCCTAACTCTAGCTCCAAGTGCCCTACCCGTAGCAACCCTAACTCTAGTTCCAAGTGCCCTACCCGTAGGAACCCTAACTCTAGCTCCAAGTGCCCTACTCTTAGGCAGGGCCAGCTTTAGACCTATTCCACCAATTCTGCTGAATCGGGCCCCACGCCTAAGAGGGCCCCGCACCCAATGAGAATCCCTTCCCTGGCTAGAGATGCCTTTTTAATTTTTACTCACCTGGCGGTGCTTTGGGTCTTCAGCAGCACTTCAGCGGCGAGTCCTTCGCTTACTCTGGGTCTTCGACGACACTTCAGCAGCGGGTCCTTCAGTGCCGCTGAAGACCTGGAGTGAGTGAAGGACCCACCGCCGAAGTGCCTCCAAAAACTCAGAGCACCGCCCGGTGAATACAAGCCCCAGGTGTTTTTTTACATGTGTTTTTTTTTTAAGTCATCCCTGATAGGGCCCTGTCAAAACTGTTTGAATTGGGCCTCGCACTTCCTAAAGCCGGCCCTGGTAATAGTAGCTTTATTTTCTCTATCTATGTCATGCAATGGGAGGGATCCATGAAGTATGTAGGAGAGGTGGGTTGCTTGCGATTGGACCATATGGGTAAGAAATGTAAATTACTTTCACCCCTGCCCAAACCCCAGGGCTCCCAGCCACCTCTGCCGCTGGTAGCTCTGGGGATGATTTAAAGGGCCCAGCTCCTAGCTTCAGCTGAATCTCTGAGCCCTTTAAATCCTAATTTAAAAGGCCTGGGATTTAAAGGCCCCACTTCTTCTGATAGAGGCCACGCCTCTTCCAGTTGAGGCCCTTCCCCCTTTGCAGGACTCTGGAGTACCGGCAAGTCTTTTAAGTTACTTTCACCCCTGAATTTGATATGTGTGAGAGTTCCTTGCCCACATCCCATTCCCTGCCTCCAGGTTGTGGCAAACTCCTTTCCTCCTCCACACCCATAAGCAAGATTAACTGTCTGTGTTAACACCCCAAGCAGGCAACAAATCAGACCTGGTGACCCAGCTACTCCAAATCATATGACAATTTCCATTTCAATTAAGATTTTAAAGGGGTCTGATACAAAGTTATTATACAACCATTACGTGCCAGGGGATTGGCTAGCACTCTAATCTTTTAAGGGTCCAGTCACACAGCATGGATAAACCAAACATGGATTGACTGAACCTGGTTCAAATGGTTAAACAAGAAAACATCAACAAAATTCAACAATTTTAAAAAATATTTCTTTTAGTCATTTATATTTTACCTAATGCCACAAACATGCTAATGTCTGTGTTACAATCAGGGACACAGTGCGCCTGCAATCAGGATTCCCAAGCAGGGAATCAATCTCCCATCAACTTTTCTGAAGTACTTTGTGTTATTACACCAGGCTAGGAAAACACCTACAGCAAAGATGAATGGGATGGTTCATGAATAAACTGCCCTGCTTCTACTAACTCAATGGCATGTTTCCTCTCCAGCTTTTCGTAGAGCAGCACAATACTTGATTTTGGCTGGTCATACTCTCGGAGTAAGAACTTCTGAAGATACTTGCTGTTGAAATATTCCAGTCTGTTCAGGAACAAAAAACAAACAAACACTGCTGTACTGATACTGTAATGCTCATGACTTGTAGAAAACAAAAATAAAACCCTGCTGTGCTGAACCTCTAATGCTCTTTCTTTGAACAAAATTGCACTGTCTTGTTCTTTCCTCCCCAGGACCCAGAACTGGTTCTGGCAGATTGGCTGTTGTTCCTTTAGATGTCTGCTTTTCAGCAAGTTTAGACATTGTTACTTTAGACGTCTTGCTTTGCGGGTGTGCAAAGAACACAGGGTTGTGTTCTATATTAATTCTATAATGTGGCACATGAAGCAAGTTAGAGCTTCTCAGAATGCAATTTGTAATGCAATAAAATGCCTCCAAAGGACCAAAATGACCATGAACTCCATTACCTTTGCTTATTACATTAGAGCAAACAGAAGTGACTGGGATCAAACCAGCAACTTTCAGAATCCCGTCTCAAAGCAGATCCCAGCTCAGTGGTTGAAGGAGATTTAGTTCACTTCACATACTAGTACAGATACTCAAGTTTGGCCATTGTTTGGCCCCACGTGTCTCTCTCTAGCCAGCAATTTAACCTAGGTGCTACACTCAGAAGGATCCAGTCCTCAGTTGCTTAGTAGACAGTGTTTTCAACACCACCTAGTGGTCATTCCAAAAGCAGTCATTCTTCAGAAAAGAAGTATCTGTCAGATTACACATACAAGAATCCTGAATCAGGTGTGCATGTTTGTAGAGCAAATAGTAAAAGATGGTAGATTATTACCGGTGTACTTTAAAGGTCTTTCTCTTTACAAAAACAAAATTGACATGAAAATATAATTTACCTCATATTTAATGAAAATTTGGCGTTTTGTTATGAAAATCTCAGTGAATGGTCCATTTTTTTTCAGTACCTCAACGTAACACAACAGTCTTCAATCACTGTTTCAGCTAGCATTGATCTTATGTTCTTTACAAGAAAAACCAGGAAAAGCTACATTTTCAGATTCACAGCCCTTCACTGATCTAAACAGAAGGATGACTTACAGCAGAAGCACTGGCAGGATAGAGGACAGTTGGACAAGCGAATGGAAGGAGGAGTAAATATAATTAAACCTTAAATGTAAAGAACAGCTGTAGGTTCAAACAAATGTACAGATTCCTAATACGAAGTGATAAAAGATAAGTGATAACAAATAACAAATAGTGCTAAAAATTAGGGCTGACGATTAATGGCAGTTAACTCACATGATTAACTCAAAACAATAAATCACTATTCACTGCGTTGTTAAATAACAGAATATCAATTGAAATTTATTCAATATTTTTGGATGTTTTTCTATATTTTCAAATATATTGATTTCTATTACAACACAGAGTACAAAGCATACAGTGCTCACTTTATATTATTATTTTTATTGCAAATATTTCCACTGTAAAAATGATAAACAAAAAATAGTATTTTTCAATTCAACTAATACAAGTACTGTTGTGAAAGTGCACCTTACAAATGTAGAATGGTTTTTGTTACATAACTGCACTCAAAACCAAAACAATGTAAATCTTTAGAACCTACAAATCCACTCAGTCCTATTTCTTGTTCAGCCAATCCCTAAAACAAACAATTTGTTTACTTTTATGGGAGATACTGCTGCCTGCTTCTTATTTACAATGTCACCTGAAAGTGAAATAAGTGTTCGCATGGCACTTTTGTAGCCAGTGTTGCAAGGTATTTACGTGCCAGATATACTAAACATTTGTATGCCCCTTCATGCTTCGGCCACCATTCCAGAAGACATACATCCATGCTGATGATGCTTGTTAAAAAAATAATGCATTAAATAAATTTGTGACTGAACTCCTTGCGGGGAGAACTGTATGTCTCCAGTTCTGTTTTACCTGCATTCTGCCATATATTTCATGCTATAGCAGTGTCAGATGATGACCCAGTACATGATCATTTTAAGAACACTTTCACAGCAGATTTGACAAAACACAAAGAAGGTACCCAAGGTTTAAGAATCTGAAGTGCCTTCAAAAATCTGAGAGAGACGAGGTGTGGAGAAATCTTCAGAAATCTTAAAAAAGCAACACTCTGAAGCAGAAATTACAGAACTTGAACGACCAAAAAAGAAAATCAACTTTCTTCTGGTGGCATCTCACTCAGATGATGAAAATGAACATGTGTCAGTCCATTCTGCTTTGGATCGCTATCTTGCAGAACACGTCATCAGCAAGGATGCATGTCCTCTGGAATGGTGGTTGAAGCATGAAGGGACATATGAATCTTTAGCACATCTGGCACTGAAATACCTTTAGACGCCGGTTACAACAGTGCCATGCACACGCCTGTTCTCACTTTCAGGTGACATTGTAAATGAGAAGCGGGCAGGATTATCTCCTGCAAACTGTAACCAAACTCATTTATCTGAGCAATTGGCTGAAGTAGGACTGAGTGGTCTTGTACGAGCTAAAATTTTTTATTTCTGAATGCAGTTTTTTTTGTACATAATTCTACATTTGTAGGTTCAACTTTCATGATTAAGAGATTGCACAACAGTACCTGTACTGGATGAATTGAAAAATACTATTTCTTTTGTTTTTTACAGTACAAATATTTGTAATAAAAAATAAATATAAAGTGAGCATTGTACACTTTGTATTCTGTGTTGTAACTGAAATCAATATATTTGAAAATGTAGAATATATCCAAAAATATTTAAACAAATTGTATTCTATTATTAATAGCACAATTAATCATGCAATTAATTGCGATTTATTTTTTTTAAAGTGCGATTAATCGAGATTAATTTTTTTAATCGCTTGACAGCCCTATTAATAATACCACTGTATTTGTACCTCCTCATTAAAATACATATATTTACATTTTATCACCTCACTAGAGGTGATAAAATAGTATAGTAGTGACTCTGCTATGGTTAAGTCTTTCATATTGCACTTGAGTAGGTCAAATACTGAATCACCAAAAGTGGATAGGGCATCCCATCTTTTCTGTCTTTACCTTTAGTTTCTATTTTTAAAGGAAATGCATGTTCCTTTAAAACCAAAACTCTTTAAAGGATGAAAAATAAGCTACAGTCTGTGTCCCCCCATTCCCAGTAATCCATAAAATAGCAAAAAAAAGCGGTCAGGAAATACTCATATATACAAAGTGAAAACAAAGCAGAAAAAAAAATACAAATAGCCAAGCCAAGAGATACTGAACACACTGGAAAGACATCAATACTCTAAGGTTTAGCTATTTCTAGGGAGATAAACCCTGTTCAAGAAGGCATTTTAGTCTTTGCTTTTGGTGCACACTAGTCCCTCTTTGTTATTTGGACCATTAAAACCAAAGTAAATGAGCAATATGATTTTTTGTGACTTGTCTCAACTTCGTCCCACCAGGATATGAAAGAGCCCAAATGGTGATGGCCCTTTGGTAGTGTCAACGCTATATTAAACCAGCACACCTTATCAGGAAGGCCTGGTTCCCTGAAAAGGAAGGTCTATAGCTCCTGCCATGCAACTGTTACACATGTGCTTAATGTTACACATCTGAGTAACCCCTTCAATGTACGTGTGTGTTTTCAGGACCAGAGCTCTAATCAACACAACACGAGAATGTGCCAACAGACCAATGCTTGAAGCAACCAGTGTTATGTAGGGTGTTGACATGACACCTGGGACCTTCATTTACAACATCTCCATGTTTTTGTTTTGACTGAGGGGAAAGGTTTTGGGAAGAGAAGAAAGAAGTCCTCTGTCAGTGAAGTACCACCATATGACATCCAAATGGGGGAGAACAGAAAGAGGAACATGGACAGTCTGTTCTGATTTGGTGCCCAGACAACCTAGTCCCACCTTTTGAGCTTAAGGAAAGAAAAGAAAAGCTGTCCCTCTTTGTTTGTGGCTGTCATCTGCTTTATGACAGACAGATGAATGAAGCTCAGCTATCCCCAGTGGAACCATATGGAAACAGAAACCAGACTCTTTTTTCTCAAATATGTACACAGTTGTATTTTTGGCAAATCCTTACTTGTCTTTCCAGTAATACTGTCCCCAGTGTCCAGATATATCTTCTATGCCAGCGAGCAAATGATCCAAGAACTAAACAGAAGAGAGGATTTTGCTGTACACCAGTGTTTTATTGCATATATGATGAACTCTGTTTGATAACATCAAAAGCTAGCAGACAAAAGGCAGAACATTTTCAGCTAGGTGCAGTAAACAAGAACAGGACCTGTCTGCATAATTCCCCATTCAGTCATCCATGCTTATTCCTTGGTTCTAAAATGCAATGAGGCTTCTTTTTTTCAGGTGTATAATCACTGAGGGACATGGATCTGTTTTTTATGAAACATGCAGGTTGGCCAATGCCTTGCATGTCCCGCATAGTGTGACTTGACAAACACTGGAAGCTCATACTGAATGTTTGAAGAGCAATGTGTTTCATGAGAAAGATATATTTGGTGCATAGGTGCTGACTACATAGGGCTGGAGCTTCTCCTGGAATAATAAATACCCCTATGCTACTAAATAAAATCAATGACTACATTGCATCTTAAACACAAGCAGCTTATTTCTATGTTAAAAATTCTGAACAGGGAAATTTTCAACCTTAAAAAGTCTCCTGAATTTCCTAAATTGCCTCCCCAGCTGTTGTCACCAGAACAACCAGCAGCAGACTCTGCTATGCCACTGTTCATTACCCCCATCATACAATTGTTCCTGTGCAGCTTCAATCAGCTCTAATTAGAGAAATCTCCTTTTGCACACAGAGATATACTAAGCTTTCAGCAAGAAGGTATTAATCATATGACAGTGCTCGCTATACCAGCCTCCTCCATTCTTTGACTTCCCCCGAGGCTACACACAGCAACCTAACATGGCTTCAGATGTGCTAGACTGCACCTTACTGGGGCTTCTCAGGGCAGGTCTACACTACGGGGCTAAGTCAATCTAAGTTACGCAATTCCAACTACATGACTAATATAGCTCAATGGTGGGTAAACCTGTAGCCTGTGAGCCGCATGCGACCCATCGGGGTAATCCGATTGCGGACCATGAGACATTATGCTGATGTTGACCACCTGCAGGTACCGCCCCCCCCCCACAGCTCCCAGTGGCTGCAGTTCTCTGTTCCCAGCCAATGAGAGCTGCGGGAAGCGGCAGCCCACAAGTCCCTGGGGACCGCTGCTTACCACTGCTCCCATTGACCAGGAATGGCGAATCACAGCCCCTGGGAGCTGCAGGGGGCCATGCCTGTGGACAGTCAATGTTAGCAAAATGTCTTGCAGCCTGCAATTAGATTACCCTGATGGGGTGCATGCGGCCTGCAGGTTGCCCACCACTGACATAGCTGGAGTCACGGGTTGCCCACCACTGACATAGCTGGAGAAACTCTCCCATCAAATTACCTTATATTTTCTCGTTCAAGTGGTGTACCAGAGTTGATGGGAGAGTGACTGGCAGTCAGTTTAGCAGGTCTTCACTAGACCTGCTAAATCAACCGCCGGTGGATCAATCGCCGTGCTTCAATCCCCTGGTAATTCTAGATATACCCTGTCACATTAAACTAACTCCAGTGAGCTAACACAACTGAAAAGCACATTCTTTTTGCCCATCAAACCAGAACCTTTAAAAGGTGGTTTGGGAGGGGGAGTCCATGACATTTGATGCCACAGAAGTTTTCCTTCTCATTTCTCTCCTATTACATTTAGATAGGGCTTCATTTTTCCTTTAGTTAGTGGTAACAAATGCTACTGAGACAATAATTGGCCTCCCAGGCTGAGTTTAGCTTGAGCCCTCACCCCTGGCTTTTTGGATAAGTAAGTGAAGGAGGTGAATCATATACCCAGGGCCAGCTCCAGGCCCCAGCGCACCAAGCGTGTACTTGGCATGCCATGGGGGGCGCTCTGCCAGTTGCCGGGAGGGCGGCAGGCGGCTCCAGAGGACCTCCCGCAGGTGTGCCTGCGGAGGGTCCGCTGGTCCCGCGGCTCCGGTGGACCATCCGCAGGCACGCCTGCAGGAGGTCCACTGGAGCCACAGGATCGGCGAGCGGCAGAGCGCTCCCTGCGGGGTACCATTGTGCTTGGGGCGGCGAAATGGCTAGAGTCGGCCCTGCACATACCCATTAAATCTTAAGGGATGTCTACAAATACTACATCTCTGTCCCGTCTTTACACTTTCTGCCTTCAAATCAGCAAGGATCAGAAGCCAGAATCACTGACAGGAAGGTATTAATTATTAATTATTATTATTGGTACAGCACCAGCAGGATGGTGCTGACAGGCAACTGATCCCCAGTGTAGGGTGGCTACCAGATATTCTGTACATTGGCTGGAAAGGTGTTGGGAGGGGAGGAGCGGCCAGACTGTCAAGAGGGAGAGGCAGTTCTTACTCAAAGTTTTCTGGCCTGTGGGGAGTTAGAACTAGGGGGAGCTGGTAGCTAGGAAACAGCAAGAAATAGGGATTGGTGGGGCAGGAAAAGTGGAGCTAGGGGAGAACATGCTACAGAATGAAGGGTGAACGACCTGCAGGGGAAGCTTTAAGTGAAAAAGGTGAACAATGGGAAGATGCCGGGGCAGCCAGGCCAAGCCAGCAAGGCAGGAGTAGGGAGCTCTCCGTTTGTGACTGTGCATCACCATCGCTGATGGGGTGAAGTTCACGCTAAGCCACTGTCACAGAGAGTCACTGATCCACCAAGGCAGCAGATCGGCACATCTATTCATATTTATGGGTATCCATTTTCATTCTTGCATAGGCAAAAGTTCAGGCTGTCTAAAGACTGCAGAATTAGGCCCACTCATTGTAACACTAACACCACAAATATTTAGTTTAAAAAATCCTAAATTGTGCCTTTCAGTCAAAATGGTAAAAAGGGATCCCAGACAGAGCATTACAATTATCCTCTCTGAAGAAATCAATTAAAGGAAGAAAGCTTCCTCTGGGTTCCTGAGTGCCTGCTTTCTAGCTACCTGTATTGTTACCATGTCTACTTAATTAGTACATAGCTGTTTTCAGCTCACATTATCCAATAAACACTTCTTAAGAGATGATTTACCATTCATGCTCTAACAAAAGAAGGAAGTGGTTCCTGTTTGCTATAGGAAAAGCATCTTCAGCCTATTGAACTGTTCCATTAACCTTAGACAAAGCCCCATAATACATACTAATTGGGAGAATGCCAAGCCTGTTTCCTACAAGTGCTTTCAGAGCAAACACCGTTTTCATTTTATTTGTTGTTGTTGTCAAAAAGAGAAAAGAACTATTCCTTAGCAATTAGTACTCTGGTAAAAATGATTTGCCTTCAAAAAATTCTATTCATAACTAACACTTTACCTATGACAAAATGCTTCAAGGACACTGCCTAGTAAAAAATCCCACTGCCACGATACTAACACTTTGGCTGACCAGAGAAAAAACAAAGCCTCTCCAGTTTGTTTCATGGGCAAGTTTGGCAGGATTTTCTGTACTTTCACTAGCTGTTTTCCTTGCATACCAGTTCCCCTATTTGTTTGATTTGTGTTTGTAATACCATCATTATTGGCAGTGAGATTCAGAAACAGGGGTATTACCTGGAATTACTACTGACTCAGGTTTTTAAACTGACTAGATTCTAAATGATGTTTAAACATCCTATTTGCTGTGATATGTAAGACACAGTGCGCTAGATTCTGGCCCACACTGCAATCCCTCTGGCTGCTGCAGTGGTACAAAGGTATGCTAAACTATGCTAAACGGGCAGCTGAGGAGTCCCCTGGCAAGCTGGAATCCTCTGTCTGCGTAGCTGGTGTAGGCAGCTCTACATCACCCCTACCTGGCCCCTTAGCGTGAGGGCATAACAGAGGTGGAAGGGAACTTGTCCAAGCAATGCTGCATTCCAGCAATCCCCAGCTGGCAATAACAACCCCATGGGAACTTAGACCAGCCCTGAGATTGGGCCAAGTGTAAAGCCACCATAGTCTCTCCACAATTCCCTACAGCTGCTCTGAGCTGCAGTTTGTCATAGCTGAGAATGTAGCCCATTTCATCCTAGAGGAATAGATAAAGGAACTGGCCTGGGAGTGTAAACATATGGGATCTACTGAGGACTCGGTCACTGATCTGCTGCATGACTATGGGTTTGTCACTTAGCCTCACTGTGCCTGTTTCTCTCTTGTCTAAAGGTGACCTCAGGTAGGGTATGTTTGTAATTGTAGTGCTTTCACCTCTCCCCTTCTAGAAACTGTTAATATTACACCAAATCAGCTCTACCAATGCTTAAACACACTAAATAAAGTTTTCTAATTACATGAAGGCTTATAGAAATGGCTGATTGTAGAATATTAGAGTTGGAAAGGACCTCAGGAGGTCATCTGGTCTAACCCCCTGCTCAAAGCAGGACCAATGCCCAACTATTTTGTTTTGTCCCAGATCCCTAAATGGTCCCCTCAAGGATTGACCTCACAACCCTGGGTTTAGCAGGCCAATGCTCCAACCACTGAGCGATCCCTTCCCCATTCCCCAATATTTAACCTCAAGTAGGAAGTGAGCCAAATCCACCAAATTACATTAGTTAAGAACTCTGTACCATTGTGTTAGGGAAACAATGTATGTTTGGTTTTTTGAGTGTGACAATCCCTTGCAATTTGAAGCTACAAATTAACATCAAATTAAATTTACCCCTTCCTTGGGGCCCAGTCTTGCTCTGGGGCTCACATGACAACTCTTTGCAGGCTATTTGTGCAGCACTTGTGCACACAAGCAGGGTAGCAAATAGCATGGTAGCTGTTCTGCATAAACCAGGTGAAGGGATTTCTCAGCCACTGCCCATTCTATGTTTGCAAAGCCTGCAACGTGGGCATTTCCAATGTATATGTTTGTGTGGGTGGGTGGGCGGCTAACTGTGCTTACGTGGGCTAAAGCCAACTTACATGGACATGGAAAACTACTACACAGCAGCCCTTCTTTGTGTCAGGAGCATCTTCATCCCAAGTATAGGATTAATTGCTCTTACTTCTGTAGCATGAATCAAATGAGAGTCTTTTCAATGACTTCAGTGGGCTTTGGAGCAGGCTGCTGCTGAGGGACTGAAGCTGAGAGATGTAATTGCCATGAATATGAATATATCCAAATACATTACCACTAGACTTGCTATCATGTCCCAGCCATCCCCCGCAACTCAGAGCTCTGCCCATGTTTGGGGCTGTGTTCTCCTTTGGTGTCAGCTCTTTTCTTTTGGAGGTGTCCTTCCAGCATTTGGTGATTATTAGTGGCCAGCCAGAACCCCCACAGAAACACAAAAAACAGAACTACAGCTAAACCTATATGCTAACTTCTTAGCACTAGGTCCAGAGCTGGGGCTAGTGCCTGGTGCACAGGGCACTAATGCTGGATCATTCCCCCAACTAGGAAAGCCCATCCCCCCGTTGCCTCCTTGATCCCTTCCAGACAGGCAGAAAGGACGGGGTTAGGTTAGACTGTAAACTCTTAGGGGCAGATACAGCACCTAGCACAGTGGTACCCTGATCAGGTCCCTGTGTGCTACTGCACTAAGAATAGCAGAGCTTACTACCTTCGTATGACTCTGAGCCTGAAAAGGAATCTGCATTCAGAAAGCCGCACTGAACTAAACAGGACTCTGCAAGGACTCAAGGGTCTTCAGAGGCAAATTGCTTGGCAGGATCAGGCCTATTAGCAAAGCAAATTGAAATGCTGTAATCACACCCACCCTTTGGCTAGGCTTAAAGAGCTGAGCCACTTACCCGGATGTGAATCTGTTCCCCCACCGTGGGCGCACTTTCTCTTTTCCTCTTCACATCTAATAAGTCAACAAGAGGACGGATGGTCATTCCCTGCACATAATGACAGACACACAAATAAGGGTCTCTTAACAACACAGCAACTTTTCAAAGGACCAGCATGTTTTCTAGTTACATATCTTTTAGCCTGTGCTGAAAATTTGCTGTTGAACAGCATCACCAACATCAACAGAAAATTAGCATAGCAACCCACTTCCTGCTGCTAAATCCTGACTTGTTTCCAGTGAGAAGAGTTCTTTGGGCCAGTCTCTCTCCTCAGCTTTTTTGCTCTTTTCAATATGTGAAGCCATTGTCTGTGAAAAACTCTGTACCTGTTTGCAACCAAAAAACTTTATTTACCAACAGACAAGCTATGTTAATGATCCCAGTCCTCTCACACATTCAGAGATTTTAAGGCTAAAGGGACTTGCATTACCTCTTGTATTATACAGAGTAATAATTTCTGTCCCAGTAATTTCGGCCTCAAGTCTACAAAAACTGCACAATTAATTGATTTTTTCAGTTTGGTGGCCAAACTGAAAAAATCTGGGAGGGGGAGAACATTTGGAGTCTAACTGAAACTGAATTTTTTATTTTTTTCTCACCTAAGGATTTTTTTTTAAAAAACATCTCAGGACAAAAACTATTTTGTTCAATCCGAAAATATTTTTGTTCATTCTATTGTGTTACATTTTCAGGTGGGTTTTTTTTCCCCCTTTGCAAAAAAAAAAAAAAAAAAAAATACAAATCTAGCTAAATTTAGAAAGAAAATGTCATTTCCAAATGAAAAGTCAAAGCATGATATTTCAAAAATGTCAAAACAGCTCATTGTGATTTAAAAAAAAACACCATGTTTTTTCATTTTTCATTCAGCCAAAACTATTTGCCAAATTCAACCTGAATCCATTAAACGTTTTTGGTCACCCTGAAGCTTCCTGTTTTGGTGAATAAAGTATTCCAGTGACAAATTTCACCCAGCTGTAAAGCCTATAACTCCTGCTTGAGAGCTAGCATGTCTTGTAGAAAGAGGTCTAGTTGAAATGTAAACATGTTAACTGATGACAGTTCTGAGCACCTTGCAGGAGTCTTACTGTCAGCATCTGTGATTTATCTATGACTAACTGGTGAGGGATGGGGAAAAAGTTTTAAAAAATCTTTCCATGGAACTCATGAATGAGAATCTCTGAAGTTCTACTGTGATCAGGGGCGGCTCTAGACATTTCGCCACCACAAGCACGGCGGCATGCCACAGGGGGTGCTCTGCCTGTCGGTGGTCCCACTGCTCCAGTGGACCTCCCGCAGGCATGCCACCAAAGGCACCCTGCCTGCCACCCTCCCGGTGACCAGCAGAGCGCCCCCCCCCCCCGGCATGCCGCCCCAAGCACGCGCTTGGCGTGCTGGGGCCTGGAGCTGCCCCTGGCTGTGATTACAATCCATTATATCTCTTAAGTTTGCCACTTTAAGAAATTACTTTCCTATGCTACGCCTGCAACAAAAATGACACAGTAGCTGATGCTCATGACTCTCTTGAATGTCACAAGAGTTGGCATGGAGGACAGCTTTAATTGCAAGAACAATTAATGTGTCATTTTAACCACTAATGTCAATACAGAATTCATCAACATTCAGTGTAAATAATATAAATCTTACAAATTTAGAAATAACACATATTGCAAATTAAGCAGCGCCTATGTAATTTGGCCTCTTGTCTTTTGCTGGATAATCAGCTGGGTTTGTTTTCATTTTAAACTGACAGTACTGAGTTCTGTGACCATGACTCCCAACTTCTCACATACACAGAAAGAGATCTCTATGGCTCTGATCCTGAGTGTTGTTTTATATGAGCAGGCCCCTGCGCTTGTGCAGAGCCCCATTAACTTCAAAAGAGTTCTGGTGGGGGGATGGGGCAGGGGTAGACTCCTGCAGCCACATGGATAAACTTGCTGGATTGTGGCCTTAGTACTGATTGATGGCTGTATATAACCTGTGTGAAATGTATTACTGGTGTCAATCCAGTTGCTAATGGATAAGTGTCCACATCACACAAAAAACCCCAAACCCTTCACAATTTAACAGTTCCTTCTTAGCAATTTCACTATGGAGGTCATGGTCTGAATAGGCAGAGAGAGTGAACTATAAATGGAGAACATGGCATTTAGTTTTTAAGGACACAGAGAGAAAAAAACAATGAAATTCCTTTGTGGTATTCAAGACAAACCAAAGGCTTTTTTGAGGACTTTATGGTGCAAGTGGAATACATCAGGCCAGTCTGGGAGCACTGAGTATCTGTCAGTTGCCCCCAGAATTTCACAAAATTACTGATCACTCCTGCTGTGTAAATTCAGAAATGATGAAGATACTTTTGCCACAGGTTCAGATAGACCAAAATAGACATTGTGACTGGGTTATATACTGCATGAATATAGCCATGCATGGCCACACCTAACTGCTTACAGATCATGTTTTAGGTCTAGTAAAGGCATTGCCAAATAATCAACTGGGGCCTTCCAAGAGAAAGAAGCAATTTGTGTTCCCTCAAGATTTCTTGCACATCCCTTCACCCCTCTGCATCAGCATCAAGGCTAGCTACACTATCCCCTAAAGTTTTTACTCAGTCTTTACTCACACAAAAGCTCTGCCTGAGGTCAGGATTTGCAGCATTGTTAATACAAGCGCTGATGTACATCAATAAAGAAAAAGCTTTAAAAACAACAGCGCCATGAATGTTATTTTTTTAAATCATTTATTTCTTCCCCCATCCATCCAAGGTGAAATGCATTATGAAGAATGCTGGGACACTGAAGTAATCATTCCAGGCCCAGCTCTGCATCCACAGATGTAACTGGAAACACTCCCGTTGATTTCATAAGGTGTGGGATCAATTTATACTCGGTGGTTTTTTAAAGGTTTTCTTTAATATCTGATCTATCATTTTTATATTTTTTTTCTACGTTGGGGCATGTCGAGATTGTTGTTTCTTTAACCAAGCTTTAATTTTCTGATTCTTTTAGCTGTCTCTGCTACATGATGCCACAGGTACCCAGAATTTGAATCAAGCTAGTCTTCATGAATACTAAGTGTCTGCTGAATGACTCAAGGTCAAAGGGTCATTCTATTGACACATATCCACAGGGGAGTCCCACCCTTTCGCATGGAGATGACATCACCTTTTGAGCTCTGAGATTACACAAAAGCCCTTCCACCATCCTGAGAATTATTTTACGAAGCTTCTGCGGAATGGAACCGCTGTCTTACAGCAACCTTTGTCAGGGACTCAGTCTCTCTCTGCAGGAGTGGTCCTGCCAAGTGACCGGATCTTTTCAATTTCTGACCCACATTTGCATCTTAAAACCTGTCAACCTGAACCCAACTCCCCTTTTCCCACCCCTGGCCTCCGCTCACTCCATTCAGTCTGCCAGATAGGATTGAAAATTATGCTCCACAATAGAGATCCAGCTGCCTGTCTGACTCAGGTCCAGGCCCAGTCACACTGGCATATCAAGATCATTACTGGTTTTGCCCAATTGATCTTTTCAAATATGAGGAGGCACGGAAGCTTTGCTGTGTGGGGTCAACTGTAAAACATACCAGTGTGAATCTTCACCTCTTATGCAGCCTGAGCATGAGCAGTGTGCTGGAGAGTTCAGCAGGGTCCATGTGGAAGAAATTCTCTCCCACCGGGTGTGGATCAGCAGTGAAACCACTCTGCACCTCTAAATGTGGCTTCAGAAGCCTCGACAGCTGCTTCAAATCTTCTATAGGGTGGGAAGTGGGTGGAGGGAGGAGGGCAGGCATTGGATTGGTGAATCTGTATGGAGCTTGTGCACATAGGTACAAGAAGCCCCCATGGAGCTGTGCTAAATGATGCCACCTCTTTGACTGACCTTCTGAATCTTGCCCCATATAGATACATGCAGAAAAACTGTCCTAGGATCTATTGTGCTGCTTTGCTCATCCAACTCGGCCAAGAGAATGGGGGAAGGTGGGAAGATAAGACTATGTTAATTCCAGGAAGCAAGAGTCCAGCATCATGTGCTTCCCACCAGCAGTTATGCAGAAAAAAAGGCCCTGAACCTAACCCTGTACTTTTAAAAACAGGTCAGTTTGGGGAGTTCCTTGACCAGATAATCCCAAATTTGCACCACAAACTCACCTTGGGCCCTGACCTGACATACCAGTTTTCAAGATGAACTAACTGTGCAGGTGTATTTTAGGGAGGTATGAAATCTGGGCTTTAATCAGGAACCATGCTGCAACCATGGAGTCACTGCTACTGCAGCTTGATGACAACACAGGGTGCAGGGCAATAGAGAATTGGGGCCAAAATCTTTAGCAAATTAAAAGTGTCTAGGAATATTTTAACCGCTAGATGGCACTTGAATGCCAAGAGATAGTCTCAATGTGCATTTTTCCTTAAAGGGAAGCACACAAGTTATAAATGGACCCCACAATCAAAGTAGGTCTTAATAACCTTCAGTATTAGCATACACTAAAATGATGTGAAATCTTTGACCTTCATTTACATATAAGAAAAGGGAATTAGGAATCATTTTAAACTAAAAGTGGGACACTGTAAACAAGGGAGAACAACATATAGTGAAATGGAAACATATAAGCAAGAAATTTCATATAGATAGAATTCAGAGTGGTAGCCGTGTTAGTCTGTATCAGCAAAAACATCGAGAAGTCCTTGTGACACTAATAAATTTGTTACTCTCTAAGGTGTCACAAGGACTCGTTATTTTTGCATATAGATAGAAGTATTTTGAAACTAACGTTTTAAAAAAGATTGCCATTAGAATCCCAATGTCAAATTAGATCATTTAACAGAATAGGTGCTGGAACTTGGGATGTGGGGAGTGCTGCCACACCCCCTGGATTGAAGTGGTTTTCATTATATACAGGCTTTACAGTTTGATTCAATGGCTCTCAGCACCCCCACTATACAAATTGTTTCAGCACTCCTGTTTAACAGAAGGGCCATTTAATTACTCTTAAAATTCAAGGGACCTGATCCCCATTCTCTTTCAGTCTATAACAAAAGCTCCATTGATTTAAATAGGTAGAGCACTGCCTGGATACAAAATTTGTATCCACATCCGATCCACAATCCGCAAACATGGTCCGTGGATATCCACATCCACATCATAAAGGGGATATCCACGGATTTGCAGAGCTCTAGATATAAAATTTGGATTTGCATCCATCCGCGATCCACAAACCTGGTCCACGAATGCAGATATTCACAGATATAAACACTAGACAATATGCCAATTTAAAGCTATCACAAGGGCAGGGCCTTCCTTCAATGAAACATCATAAAGTGCTAACACCTGCCTTTTGTATGTATGTGAAGCTATCTCTGACATAAATACTAACACCAAGATTTTCCAGTGCCTAGTGATTTTGATTGCCCCAGTTGTCGTGTGCATCATAAAGAGACCTGACTTTCAGAAGGTACTGAGCCTCTCAAAATCGGTACCACACACTCAAAATCAGGCCCCTTTAAGTTGTCTCCTGCCCAAAACTGAGATGTTCAAAATCACTAGTTACTTTTAAAAATCTTGCCCTTAGTGTTAAGTGGGTTTAGAATGCTTCCATTTCTTTGCTCTCTCCCCTGGTGTAGTGAGAATTGACCTTGTCTGGAGCAGTGTTTAACTGAAGTTCCATCTTACTACAAAATCCAAATATGCCTGTCACAGGACAGCATTGGCCTTTTAAGAGGGAAGAGGCTGGTGCACCTGTGACGGTCAGCTGATGCTCAGAGGGCTTAGGAGAGGGCAGCTGGACCCTAGAGCAGGGGAATCTGGATGAGTCAGGGCAGAAAGAGCAGATGTGGGGCTTTCGCTGCCTCAGAGAATGAATGCAGAGAGCAGAAAGCTCTGCAGGCACTCCATGAGAATAGGGAAACAGGCCACTAGCTGGGTGGCCTGGGGAATGGGAGAAGGAGCCGCTGGAGCAAGAAGGAGCACAGGGGTGTGCCTCTGTGGCCTCTGTCCTGCACAACAAGCAGGGAACTGGGAAAAGCCCAGGAGGAACGTGAGGCTTTTACTAAGCCCAGGTTGGATGGGCAGTATTTGTGTTACTGCTTCATTTGAGCTTTTGAACTCTAGTGGGTGACTCCAGGGGGGCAAGCATGAGAATCCTCCAGCCTAAAGCACAACTGAGACTCACAAAGAGTCTCAGGTCATCAAAGACAATGAAGCCAGAACATTTGAGTTATGGCATTGATGTTTATTTTGTGATATGATATTAATAAATTAACCCATTTCATAGTCCAGAGTGTGTTGGAGAAGTATTCTTGAGGAGCCCTGAGAAGGGGAAACTGAGGTAAAAACTCCTGCAGGGTCATCCCATGCCTGGAGGGGGTGCTCTGAGATGGCAGCCCTGTGACAATACCCAACATAACACCTGTTTTTCTCCTTAATCGGGTATCAAATCCCAGAGTGTATTTTACTTTGATGCTCATTCTGTTCCTGGTAAAATACCTAAGGGCCTTGCTTTAAAGGGATATCTACATTAGCTTTTTCCTACTAACCTTTTCACCTTTATTACCCCTGGTAGAACTACACCAGTGCAAGATGAGGTTTGTCAACATGGGAAAGACTCACGTAGACAAGACCTAACAGTGTTACTCAGCAACTGTTGTCAACCACACAAATATAAGATACATTCTCCCAACTCCTGCCTTGTTCAGTAAGAATTCGAACCTCTGTACACTCGATACAAAGAAAGGTCTGATAGTTTTATGTTCAATTCTTTTGTCCAATTAGAGTCCACACTAAATCTAAAGGGTGTCAGCATCAGCCATGTATCTGAAACAAAAACACTGTCACGCACTATGTAATAACTGGACTGATGTAGGCATTCTACCATATTGATAGTATTCTTACCTGTACAAACACAGTGAAGAGAATAAGTACAGTTGTGGCTGCAATGAAGAGCTTCTTTCTAGGGAAGTCAGGGAGCAAGAAAACTAGAGAGAAACAGATGGCGCCTCTAAGACCCCCATATGCTATAATAAACTGATCCTTGTTGGTAACAGTGTTCACATGTAATCTGTTCACGAAGAAAGTCAATACAAGAACCCCTATTAAAGTAGGAAAGAAGATGGGAAATTAGCAAGCAAGAAGAGAACTTCCACAGCATTAAAATAAGTGGCTATTACACTGTGAACAAATTACACACCAGTAGGAATAGAGCAGGGAAGAATTTGGTAAATACTACACTCCTTCACTGGCCAGATCCACTGGGTTTCTGTCTGTCTGGTACTAGCCCCAGAAAAGCTAAGAATCCAGACCCAGTTACGTCTGACTTGAAAGAGACAGGAAATAGTGTTGAATGGCCACAGTTTGGTAGGTCTCGTAAGACCTATAAGATGTTAGACTGATCTTTTGGTAATATCCCATGTTGGATACTATCAACCTTGTGTGTCCTCAAGATCTAGTCTTGAAACTGGGGTTCCTTTTAGAACAAGAATGAGGTTTGACCCAGAGTTTTAGTTTATGTACATAGCCATCACTGAGGTGTTCCTAAAATATACAAGTTAGGTTAGTGAATAAGTGCTAAGTATTAGCTGAGTAATAAATAAAAATATTATAATACAATACAGTGTATTAACATATTTGTTTTGATGGCAGTTAAAAAAATATTTTAAAAGTCACTCTTTGTTTCATATTATCAGTAATGCACAGGTCCAAGAATTCATATTCAGTAGTATAATAATATGGGAACTGACCCTGGGAATTGACTTAAACAGTAGTTGATTCATTCTAATTGGTAATTAATGATTGGATTTTCTGGGTGATAAATACTCTCTCAAGGGCAAACTGGCAATTTGGTTTATTTTAATAATTTAGTTACAGGTTACCTTTTGAACTGCATTTGGTTTTAAGCAACTGCCACGGTACACAAAATATTTTATGTTTTGTAATTGCATTAAACTTGTGTATTTGGCAGTCTCTAATTCATAGAGAATAATACTGTGTGAACTTTAAGTTAATGAAACTGATGCAATTGATAATCATTTGCAATTAAACAGAAGCAAAATGTTGCAGTAGGTCACACTGTGGGTCTATTAATCTGACAATATCCCTGTTACAGAAACTGAGAAAGAAACATGTACATGGCTCTTAACTTCTAGGGCCTGATTCTGACCTCTTTAACACCTGTGTAAATCAGGCCTTACTCCACTTACACCAATGAGACCTGTACAGATGAGATCAGAATCAGGCCCTTAAACTCCGAAACAGTGACTATAATTAAGCAATAACAACAGGGACCCTGGACATTTCATTTCTTGAAGATTAATCTTTAAGATTAATGGCTACTTTGACAATTGATGATATAAGAGGGTCATGAATCTCTCCCCTGCCCCCTCACATCACTACAGCTTTTTATTTTTTAATGTTTTAAAGACGTCATCCACCTCATTTGTTGGGAAATAAACTTTAAAAACAACACTATACAAACACCTCCCCACACACTTCTGATAACGAGGAATAATTAATTTCTATCATACAGAGGAACAATTTGGAGAAGACAAGAAATCTTGGAATATTCAGTAATAGAGAACATGATTAACGGGAACTGTGGCAATGATGTATTCCCAGCTCCAGGAGTGCCCGGGAATTAAGGCCAAGAGGAGCAGATGATAAAAACTCCAGTTTTCATTTTCAACGTTCTATCTAACTGACAATAACGCTTTTAGTTTGAAAAAATACTCCACAGAAATGTATTTCACAACTAGACCAGAGCCAAACACAGCCAGTAATTCACACTCGAATTAATTTCAAGTGCCATCTTTACGTAGGAGTGGTTAGTAATGAATACATTTTCAATCCATACAGTCATATGGTTAAACATGTAGAATATCATTAACTACTTAAGCCAAAATATTTCTCCTTTTGGAGAAGCACCATAACAAACAGATAGCAGAAAATTCTAACTTATTTAAAGAATGGCAAAATACTGGTGCCTTGGGAGCTGCTGTCACCCACGCAGTTGCTTCATTTTTCTGCACTTTTCAGACCTCCTCCAACTTATGCCAGTGTGACTCCACTCAGCTGGCTTTAGTAGTGACTCCACTCAGCTGCCTTCCTGATTTAGTGCAGCATAAGCGAGAGAATCAGAGTGGCTCCACTAGTGGGATGAGGTCCTGGAATCTGGTTGAATGGGCCCAGTAACCAGATGCTCCAATAACATCAAAAACTTCCCACCACAAAGGCCTTTTCACAATAGCTTTATTCTCAGGTTTAGGGTCCTCAGGTTGAAGAAAAAACAGCAACACAGGTTCTTACAGAAAAGAACAGAAGCATGAGTAGCGGTAAGTGGCAGGAGGGGCTCGCCATCCTGAGTACAAACCCACCAGGCCCCCATGGATATGCACTCGGGGGTGCTAGCCCGAGCCCCTGCCCAAGTTACCATGACTACACTACTATTTTTAGCATGCTAGCTTGATGAGAGCTAGTGTGAGTATGTCTCCTTGAGCTCCAAGTGCAGACATACCCTAAATATTGTAAATAGGTGAGCCAGAGACCAAAATGTTGAATGAAATTCAGCCCTGGATGAATGTGGGCCTAGCATCCTTTGAAATCAATGGAATTACACCTAATTATTCCAGGGCTGATTTTGATGTCATCTCTTCTTTGCTCTTTCTGTTTACAATATTAAATCCTTTCCGGTAATGTGATAAAGAATTTGAGGTTTACTGCCTATTCTTGGAACACTAGAACAGTTGTTAGGTGCTTTAATGATTGTTACTGACATTGTTTGTTACTCTCCTGCCATGAGATATTTTCAAACAAGGGGAACTCAAATAATTCAGAATGCTTTTTTCATTTCATTGAAAACAACCATTTTAAACAAAGGAAACCATTTTTCTCATAGTAAAACACTCAAGGGTGTGCATAATTAACCAATAAATGTGCTTCCAGGTACATTTATGGCACTTAGTCATTAACAGCAAATCTAGTCATGTGTTAATAGCCAATAAAGCACATCTTGCCATGTCTTGTTGTTAATCACTGAGAATCCAATATAAGTAATTTGTTTGATGAGCCTATTTAACTTCAGGTCAAGTTTTAACCACAAAGGTATTTCTGGTTGCTTTAGTGGTTTATAAAAAGACACCCTATGAAGCAGCTTTCACAAATTCTAGGTGCCATCTTTCTTCTCAAAAATGTACTATGCTTATGACAACTTTGTACATTAATTGAAGATTAAGTTATAAAAGGCATCCCTAGAAGAGAAAAGAGACTGCACGGTAGCTATGGGCTCGAGGGTTAAATCCCAGTATCAAGAGGCCTGATTCTCCACTCCATTGTGGGGTCCTTTCCACCTGTGCAAAGTGGTTGTCAAATACCCCTCCTCAACTCTGCACAGGCGTCAGTGACTTCGTGTGGTGCAAGGCAGTGGAGAATCATGCTCCCTGAATGTCAAATCAGTGCAAGTTACACTTCTTTACTACTTTCACCTATTTTCCTGACCATTTACAAACACTGGAAAATGTCTTTGGGAGTTGCACCTGCTTACGTGTGGTCTGATTTTTGTCTGGTTATTGTAAAAGTCAGCAAATATCTAGGGCACAGCCTTTTTTCAGGATTTAATATGATAATTTTCAACTCCAAGTGTGTTAGGAAAGGATTTTGGGCCTATCCTACCCTCCCATTTAGAACTTGGTCTTGGTCTCCTCACCCATGAGTGACTCTGTATTCTCAGGTGTGTGTTTATAAGCTAGTGACAGAGAGAGTAAGTTAGCCCTGGATCTTGTTTAACTTGCCCATTTAAATGGCTAACCTTTCCCTAACATGCCTGAGTTTATAACTGTCATGCCTCTATATGAATAAAGACGTGTTATTTCTCTAACAAACTGTCTGTCTGAATTGAAGTGGTTGTGAATGGTGCCTGACTGACAAACTCACAAATGGAAGTCCTCTTATTAGCTACAGCTTAGGAAATGCCTGGGCAGCAGCAGTGTAAACTTCCGCACTTTAAGGCTTTAAGCCACATTTACATCATTAGAATTCTGGGCTGGTGAGTACCCAGCATTATTTAGGTGTCTGAAGGAGCTGCTCTAAGTTACAGACAGCCAGAGCTGCTCAGAATTGCTGTAGCATGGTGCACCCCAACATACTGGAACTAGCAAGGGACCCTGTGTTTCCCATAACTCCACGGGGGGAATTCTCCTATTGCTGGCCAAGGAGCTTTTACGGAGCAAAGAGTGGCCATAGTGAGAGGGAAAATCCCTGTGTTCCTACACATTGTGCCCAGGTAGGTAAAGAAACAAGAACAAAGACATAGAACAATAGGGCACAATACTAAGCTATATGTTAAGTTTCTATATTTGCATATTATTTGTTTATATATTGTCTCCAAACTCTGGGCTAGGAGCATGTGTTGTGTGCCTTTATGGCAAGGAAGAATCCCTAAAAAAGTAATGTTGGGAGTATCCTAGGGTTGCTGAGTAAAGGAGAGGTCTAGCCCTCTGCTTTAAAAATATAAGATGAGAGAAAAAGTAATCATGGGGCTTCCACATCACCATCAAGGGAAGTGTTCATCCACTATTTGTTATTCACAGACTCTTATTTGGAACACTGCTGTGCTCAGCTCTGAAGCCTAGATTAATCTCCACTTTTGCTCTGTTTCCAGGATACCATTTGCCCACTAAGATTTTCCAGCTGTTCCTACAGGAGAATTTACAGCTGCTGAGGTCTTGGTTCATATCATTTCCCTCCCGTGCTGCAGAGAGTGTGGATTATCCTCTCCAAAAAATATCTTGATGTAACTGCAGCTCCCTTGTTTGCTTATATTCTTAGACATGTTAATTCAAAACTTTACCAATCCCCGGGCTTCTCACATTTTTGCTGCCCACCTCCATTTCAAAGCCCCAGTGATCTTCTATACCAGCTCAGTGGAAGACATTCTTCCACAGGGAAGCAGAATGGCCCAGGAGTTCCAGGACAGAGAGATCCTGTGTGCCAGCTGTGACGTCTCTTTATGGGATACAGCTTGCTCCTCCTGCATAGGTAGCCAGCTCTGCTGGACAGTGCACAGACAGATACAGTCATGGATCTCCATCCTCCCTATCCTCACAGAGCAAGTCCCAGGGCAGTAGGAGGGTGCAGTCCCTGTGCTACTGTGAGTGCAGGAACTTTACCAAACACGCAAGTGATGAGCTTCTCACATGCTCTCTGCCCACTGTACCCACATGAGGGCCAGGCAGAATCTGGCCTGGGTTTAAGTACAGTTACTGCTGTCATTTTAAAATACTTCCATCCCACATCTACTGTAAGAGATGACTACACATTGTGTATAAGGACTCTGAATTGATCGCCCAGCTGTGTAGATGCGCATGGGGATTCACATTTCACTACAAAACACAGGCCTCTGCTTCTCCAGCTAATAATACAGCTCATTAGCTCAGCCAGCAGAGAGAACTGGTTATACATAACATCCAGTCCATCACCTTCCCAGCTAAGGGAAATGATTCACATGCAACCAAGCCAATACATGACTTATTTCTTCCAATTAAGACAGCATTTGCCCTTACTCTAGAGGAGTTGAGTTATCAGGAGTTTAGGGTGACCAGATGATCGATTTTATAGGACCAGCCCCTATTTTGGGTTTTTTTTTTAATAGAGGTTCCTATTACTCCCCCACACTCACACATACACACCCCTGTCCAAATTTTTCACATTGGTCACCTTAAGTCCAAGCCAATCCTGCAACCACGTTAAGAAGAGACAACGATTCATGCTCAGAATGATCAGCTCCAAAAACAAGATCCCTTCTATTAGCTCAAGAACCAATTTATCTTATCCAATACAGGAACAAAGGGAGTCAAGTCACATTTTCCATTGAAGGATGTGATAAAGGGAACTGGAAACATGATAGAAATACAAAGGGAAGTACTAAATGAACCAGCGGTTAGAATTAAAGGTTATGTTCTGAATGTTAGGCAACCAATACTTTTCAAAGAGTCACTCCCCTCCTACACTTAAATGAGATACATAATGAACTTCAAGACTGTACATTTCATTGCCACAAAGAAAAACTATTTTTTTCACCATACCTAGTGCTCTCCAAATAAGACAGAAAATGACGGTAAAGCAAATATAAGACCAATTCCATTCATGGTTGTCTCCAATGGTAGAGACCCCAAGAAAGATGAAGATAAGGGTATCACTAACACTGCTCCACATCTTCATAAAGTATTTGATTGTAGTGTGAGACTTTAGAGAGATATTCGCCTCCACATAACGTTTCATGCCCATGGCACAAGCGATAATACTGAGGAAAGAAAATAAAGCAATTACATATGATACACAGGTTGGTTGGAGGAACATGCTAGATAGACAAAAATTATATCATAGCCTTTCCAAGACAACGTAAGACTTAGTTTAGGGTCAGATTCTGGTACGCTGAGACTCACTAAGTAGTACCTTACTCCCCAAGTAATTCTATTAAAAATCAATGAGACTACTTGTGCAGAGAGAGACTACTCTGTGTGAGTAAGGGTATTTAGATCTGGCCCTTAATAAATAAATGCTAAGGTATTACATTTATTGTAGGGAGGTAGCGACACCTGTCGTTAATGTTGCCCAATGCTTTCCATTATAAGACCCTGTTTTCAGTTCCTTATAAGTTTGTCAGACTTTAACCATTTGGGCTGAAATTTTCAATCCTGGGTGTTTGCCTCAGGCTGATGTTTTCTGGAAAATTTCAGCAAAAAAGTTTCCGCTGTTTCTCAGAATGAGGTTAGGGGAAAAAATACATTGGTTTGCTTATGTTAAAATATTCTTATACACATTTCATTGAGAAGATCTAGCACCTCCTCTGTGCACCACCTTATTTCTAGCATTTCCTAACTTTTGAGTGTTTTACTTTGCAACTTTGTAACATTCTTTTAATGTAGCTTTATATATCATTATTAATATATTGCATATATCCACTTCCTGTCATCTGTTTGCCATCAGCAGTGCAACACTGACAGATTCTAATCAAGATTTAATCTCAATTTTTGGAATCAAAGACTCATAAATATTAGAAATGCAAAAGGCTTGTTAGATAATAACCAAGTTCATCTCCCTGTCATAGCAGGACTGTTCCCTATACACAATACAAATTGCTCCCTGCAGTACACACTGTTATTTGTATTACCATGGTGCCCAATGTCCCAGTTATGGATCATGCCCCACTGTTCTAGGTTCTGTAGAAGCACATAACAAAGAGACAGTCCGTGCCCTGAAGAGTTTGCAGCCCAAGTGTAAGACCAGAGACAATGGGTGGATGCAGCAAACTGGCAATAGGGAGGATAAGGAAATGATGAGACAATACTGAAGAGGCAAGAATTACAGAAAAGGAATGGGAGCAAATTCCATCAGAAGTTACACCAGTGTAAATCTGAAGTAATTCAGCTCATTCAATGGAGTTTACACCACTATGAGGCCAGAATCTGGCTCATAAAATTTTGATCTCTTAAAAGCATAATAGTGAACTCATTAAAAAAAAAAATCTTGAGAGCTTTCCCAGTGTTTTTCTGTATATCGTGCCTTTTTATAACTCCACTCTCATGCCACCCCATATGCCCACAGATCAGTATGGCACATAGGAAAATGCTGATGAGCTGAGCATTTATTGCCCTTTCAAAAGTTCCATACATTGAGGGTTGCACTGAGAAGTAGCCAGTGATGAGGAGGAGAAAGTCACGCACAAAGACGTTTGCCCAGATTCTGCACTGCTCTCTCATGCTTTGGGAAGCCTGTCTGGAGAATTCTGGCCCTAAAACCATCATAATCAGCCACAGGAAGATCATCCCAGTATGGAGGGACCTTCAGAATACAGAGACCTGACGTAGCAGCTCCTGTGCTGCTGGCATGAGGGGTGTGAAGAGGGCTTCTTCAAATCTGGCTGATCCATGGCTGCTATATCAGACTCTTGGGGCCACGGGTAGCCAGCATAGCATACGAGTAGCCTGCAAGCTGCTCTAATTAATACCAGGGACTGACTCAAGATGAGGGAAGCACATTTTACATTCCCATCCACATCCTGAGCTGCTATGTTCTTTGGCCACAGCTGAGGAGCTGGCCCTTTAAATCAGCTGAAGGACTACAGAGAGCTCAACTGATATAAAAGAAATCTTACTGAACATTCACTAGGCTGGGCGATGAACACAGAGCGGGCCTTCAACGGGACCGCTGTGCTTCTGAGGAAATTAGAGAGTATCACCAGAGCAGTAATATTTTACGTCTTCGTGTATTGTACATACAAGGTCATTTTAGAAGTGTGAAGCACCAATTAAAACTTTTATCCTTTAATTGTTCATGGATAATTGGTTATTTAAACTACAGGATACACGTGGTTAGCCTAATTCATCAGCTTTTCAAATCAGCATAATTTCAGCATAGCAATCTCAGAAGGTCAAAGCAATTGAAATCAAAGAGTCAAAGCACTGGGGGGAGGGGCATATGTTACTTTGACTGAAACACATTGTACTAAAGGACCCGTTGAACTCCTGAAGGCGAGGCAAATATCAGTTTCTGAATTCTGGTCACCATTGCTATTTTGACAACAACTCTCTGAAGCAAAGGGCCTTGTTGTCTTCTAATCTACATCCGTGTACATCAGGAGTAACTCCCCTGAAGCTCATGACACTGAGATAAATTGCTGTGATCTACATAGGATCTAGCCTATTGACTTTAAATTTTACTTTACTGGTGACTGCCACTCCATAGTTTTCCAAACAGCCACTGGCTACTGCTAGTCCATTCTATTCATAGTTCATGATCTCAGCTGGTGGTCATGCTGCATATAATACAGAGACCACAGAATGACAAATTTATGTGTGGAAAGAGGTATACACTGACTGGGTGTTTAGGCCTTATTGGCAAAGTCACAACTGTGTGCCAGCTCCCAGTGAATATACAGTGCAGCTATGGGCACGAAAAAGAGAGAGAATGAGAATGTTTCTGTCCAACTTTCTCCTCCCTCCCTTTGATTTTAATCTCATCATTTTTAAGTCTTATTTTACCTGTAATTTCCATCCTTTCTTATTTCATATGTGAGTCCCAGGAAATTGACAAAAAAAACCCACTACTTTTTTGCCTCCACTTCTAAACTGCAATTCTCTGCAGTGAAATGAGACAGGGAGAGGAGCTCATCCGTCTTTTCTGTGTTCACTGCCAAAACATTGGGCAAAGCACATCCTAGTGCACAGTGAGACTAGAGAGGGCCTCAGGAATAAATGTGCTCATTTTCTGTTGGAAACTGTCAATTTTTCTAAGTAGGGGAAATATGTGGCCACTGGGAAGCCTGGATGTGAAGATTCTGTACTGAGTATTAATAACATGGGAAGGGAGCACTATCTGTAAGGGCAGCAAATAGCGTGTTTCAACAACTGAACAGAAGGATGACAACAGCAGCAATGGCCAAGGTTTTCATGAGATGAGATCTCATCTGACTATTTTTCTGCAACCCATGGAAAACCAATGAGCCTGATTCTCCTCTCACCAGCCTCCTCTGTCCTCTTCTATTAGTAAAACACCATTAATTTCAACATAGTTATTCCTGGGTTGTACTGCTGTTAGCAAGAGCAAAATGTGGCTCCTCTTCTGTGATCTTCCCTCCTCTACTGGCTAAGCAGCAGGTAATTAACAAACTCTTATTGACCCAGCTGTGCAGATATTTACAGAGCAAAACAATGAAGTTAAACTACAACAGTGATGTTCATTTCAAAGCACAAAATAAAAATACTGTTAGTATGGAGAAAATATTTTCAGCATACTAAGCTGGTATCAAAAACAAGAGAACAATATAAAAAATGTTAAAAGGCTTAGAAAACACAAATGAGCCATAAGAGTCTTTGTACTTATATTTAAATCTTAAAATATACCGCTATCTGTAATCTCAATTTCTTATCACAAGGAATTAGCTGTCCACGCAATCATTTTCATCCAGAACCAATGCATTATTAAAAAGAACAGAAAATAGGTTCTATAATAGGTACAGTACACTGTAACAGAAGGAAACACCATTAAGTCTGAATGCCTTCTCCTTTCATGCTGATTATGCAGCACATTTATTTCACTATTCAGTCACATGATACTATAACAGCTCCTTAGTTTACATTTTCCCATAAACTATAATTGTTTTCAACAATATTGAAACATTGCTTTGTATGGGCCATTCTAGGAAACAAAAGTCTGCAAAGTATAGAAGATTCCTATTTATATACAACATAGTATCATTGGTTTCAAAATAGATCATCCAGATACTGTTGTATTTGACTGGATGTTTAATTGTTCATTTTCTTCTCATCATCAGTATTATCAATATTGGAGTTGTCTATAAGACAAATATCACTGGAGTCTAGATGCACTTTACAGTCATTAGGGAAATACTAAATATCTTTACTTTTGCGATTGTCAGCACTAGATGAGTCCATTTCCTGAGTCAGAGTCAGAGCTAGCAGATTGCAACCACTGCCAGGGAGATGGACTGGATGACCTCATGAGTCTTTTCCATCTATTCTGTCTTTGATTCTAAGGTAAGATCTCTTTGTCCATTAGAAATATTGGATCCAGTTTTGCAGGGCTAAATCATTTCTTCCTCAGGCACAATTCTCATTGATGTTAGTGGGAGTTTTGGTGTCTGATTCAAGATTGAAGGATTTAGCCCACAGTTAATCATGTTCTTAAAGGCTAAAGTCAACTTCTTCAAATTAAAAACTAGTATCTCTCTATTACTGTATAAGGCTGTACTTAAAGAACCTTGATAGCTCCAGTTAGCTTCCCCGGAGACTTGTAGGGGAGTTTTGTAAAGGAAAGGTGTCTCCATTCCTGAGATGAGTCAGTCTCTTGAATTCTTTGTTAGACTGATGCTGAAAAGAACGTACAGAAATGATTTTGCAACATTTAAACAAAAATAGTTTCCGAGTTTTAAAAATCTTTATTAAAGGATCCACATATTTTAACTGTAGATCAGACATCAATATTTTGCATTTATCTTCTTGGCTATCAACCTCCAATATTTTCAGAAACAAAATGTAGATATAAATAGTTCAACAAATACCATGTTCCTCTTGAATAGCCTTGTGACCTTTCAGTGCTGCCACTTCCCCACGCACTTTCAGTTATGGAAAAGATCATTTCTTTCTGTACGGTCAAATGTACAGCCTTCCCCACTTCTAAAGAATGCATCCTCAGTGCTCCCTGCACTGGGCTGATCAACTGCAAGTTGAACAACATGCATTTATTTATCCCTCAGTTTTCTACTGACGGTCAGTAATCCTATGACTCCAGGTGCTGAAACTTTACAAAAACAACTGAATATCAAGAGACTTGTGATGAAATCACAAGAGTTGGGAATCTCCAAACATCCTGCATGGGTTGACCCCTGAGACTGCATGGAGTCCCAGTGGCTGCAGGGCTTCACATTGGCACAGTGGTCTGATCATATGGAGCCCACTGAGGGATCAGGGCCAAAGTCAGGAATGCAACATAGGATGATAGTCCAGGGAAGCACCAGAAGCACCAGTGAAGGAGATACATCAACTCAGCTAGATATTTGCCTAGTTTTACAACAGACTACATAAAAAGCACTAGCAAAGTCAGTACAAACTAAAATTTCATAGATAATGATTTGTTTATACTGCTCTGTATACTATACACTGAAGTGTAAGTACAGTATTCATATTCCAATTGAGTTATTTTATACCTATACGGTATAAATTAGAAAGTAAGCAATTTTTCAGTAATAGTGTGCTGTGACACTTTAGTATTTTTATGTCTGATTTTGTAAGTTTTTAAGTGAGGTGAAACTTGGGCGTACACAAGACAAATCAGACTCTTGAAGGGAGTACAGTAGTCTGGAAAGATTGAGAGCCACGGGTCTACATGAACCACTTAATGTGCAGTAAGACATTGCATGTAACAAATCACACCCCCATAGAGCGCATCACCCCACCAGCTAGACAAGTTACACACTCATTCTAGTTCATACACACTACGCTACAAGCCAGATTTTGCTCTCAGTTACGCCACCAAAATCAGGTATAATTCCACTGAGGTTAGTGGAGTTATTCTGAATTTACATTTAACTGAAAGAAAAATCCGGCCCCTGACCATGCATTATAGCATCAAGGTCAGTGGGTGTGCGCCTGTCTATCTGTCTACCTACAATCAAAGAGTCATTACGCACATTGCCACCTCATCATCTAAGTGTAGGGGGAAACTGGTGATCGCGGATATCATTGTCTGCTAGCTATTGATGATGCTGTTCTGTGACACTCACGGTCTGTGAAAGTATACCTGTGAATTGAGTTGATCTAGAAAAACTAAGCTAAAACACAAGGAGCCAGTTCTTGCCCTGGCCTGAGCAGGGGCATGCTGCGGGGAGAAGATGGTGGTGGGACCTGAGCTGATCACCTTACAACAGTATGGCAGGATACAGAACACTCAACAGAGTGCTACGGGACTGGCTACTGTGCATTGAAGTGCTACAGCCCCAAGGGCTGCTGGTTAGGGATGCATCTAGGTCTTGGCCAGATACCACATATGCTGGAGGAAGGTGTGCAATATTCTCCTTTTTTTAAAGAAGAAGCAGTGTGCAACCTACCACAAAGTCATCCCAGTCACCATGAGCAATCCTGCCTGCCCAATCATACCATCAGAAAGTAAAGGCAAGATATAGACCTAAATAAGCTAATCAGTAAGGATGGGCAAATCACTGGAGATGAAATTAGAATGGACTCAGGTCTTGCCCAAAACCCAGATCAAACCCAACTTTTCTGATGTTCAAAGAATCCAATCAACCACTTAGTGCACCTCTTCACACCCTGATATTGACTGGAACTCAAAAGACTGCTAGAAAGCCTGTTCTGGCCCAGCCAAAATCACAAAGCACAAGAAGTCTCAGACATATTGACCATGCAATTTTTCCAGACCAAAGACACTAAACCAAGCTTGAATAAGTATCCAAACATTTGGATGCCTCACTGAACTGATGAACCATTTGAAGTTTGTCCAGCTCTAATAATCAGGACTATTTATGATTTCCAGTTTTAAAATACACAAGCTGGCTCCAATCTCTACACCTTGAAATGCATTGTTTAACTTAAGTCCTTTAGCATTTCGAATAATTTAAAGTCAGGTCTCATCTGTTCTGTGGAACACTGCTAAGGCCATTTCTTTGCCTTTTAAATCCTCAGAAAATGTGAGCACATTTCAAGAATGCGTATCTCCATTTATGTGGAATTGTATAATGTATGCGATGTGGTTATGTCCCAATACTATTTCAAAGGCTTTTATATTTTGTTGTTTCACTTAGTACATAGATGTTTATCATACATCTCAGAGTAAGTAACGCTGATGTAATCATGACTGATTCTTTTCTGAATATAGCCAAAAGCATTAATTGCAAGAATAAGAAAACCCATGTATATACTTACGCCACAATACCAGAGAGGTGAAATATTTCTGCAGTTAGATAGGATAGGTAACTGTACAGGAAGACAAAGAGGGGTTCAATTACACGGATATTCTTGGTAAATCGTGTGGTAAAGGCAGCAATCATCCCGAATAAAAGGCCTACCAAGACCCCTCCTATTCCAACCACAAAAAATTTCCCAATTCCTGCAAACACATCCATGGTTTTGATTGTTGACATTTCGCAAAAGGATCTAAACAGCTTGTACAGCACCTAGAAGAAAAATAAAAGGAAAAAGAGAAAGAAAAACAAACATTAGCTAGAGATGACCACAGGCAACAGACACACCATTAAATGTTTGACACACTTCTGCCAATGTGGTGAAATGCTTCCCTAGTGTTGTGACAATGACACTGTGTTCTTTTTACCAGTGGGTTTTGCCTCATAAGTACATCATCTACACTATGGCCCTGCAAGGATTTCCAACAAAAGATAAAACATCCTAAGCCTTGGCTCTTGGGGCTTCAATGGATGTGGGGGGCCCTACCAGGAGCTTGGTCAGGTGTAAAGGCATACAGTTTCCTCACGGGCTGCCCTAGACCTCCCGGGGAACAACAGGGTTTCTCCATGGCCTATCACATGGGAGACAAACCCCACCATCCCCATAGAATGATATAGGAGAGGTGCTCTGCAAGGAGATGTTCATGGAGATTTTCTCCCTCTAAGACTCCACTGGAGATTTGTTATATGAAAGAAACTAGCAATAAGAATTTGCCTGTGGGATAGAACATCTGAATATAATGGTTCCACTTAAGACTATGAAACTCACCCCTCACTCATGTGAATGAACGGGGGGAGAGCTGAACTCCTATCTTTGCTGCTGCTCCATGAAGGATTATAAATCCAGACATACTGATATTGTGTATCTATAATCAAAGTTTTTAAATACATACTATTTCTCACTATCTTCCTTCTACTCACGTGCCAGTGCAGTTAAAATCCTAAACATTAACAGTAACTCCATCAAGGCAAATTTTGGATGTACATCAGGCTGTTGATGCAGCCAATGATACCAGCAGTTTTATATCAATCACTGAAAGCAATGAGTGCACTATCATGAGTGGCGAATCTGGTGTATCAACTTTCTGGCATGCAGATAGGGCCTGACCCAATGGCCGCTGAAGTCAAGGCAAATTATTCCATCGACATCAATGGGCTTTGCAACAGACCCTGAATATTCCTGAAGTGGGGAGCTTGCAGAGGTGTTGAACCTAAATATCTTCCTGCAACTACTGGCTGTTGATTAAAATGGACAATTTCATGCTAAACTATTTCTATAACCCAAATTTGATGTAGAAGTATTGGGGGTAACAGGTCCTGATTTTTTATTCTCCCTTTTATTTACAAGGAAATTAAATTGTTGAGAAATAGACCTTAAATTAGTGTTTTCCTGTCCAGAATTCTTCAGTATAAAAAAGTACCCTATGCAGCATAAAAGACACTGTGTAATATGAAAGGCAGTGCCTGACTCCAGCTGCAGAATCTTATTTTGAACCCATCTGATGAAAACTGGCATTACTGAGTCAGCATATTAGATCCAGTCCTGTATTTCTGAATGCCCAAACCTCACAAGAAACAAAGGAGCACATTAGATAACAATAGAGACACTTTATCTGATAAGCTTTATTTATTACTATAATGTATTGAGTGCTGATAGTCTGCTCAGCATTTTACAAATGTGAGGATGTTTCCCACCTCAGGGATCTCACCATTCAAGGGCTAAATTGTGCAGTCTTTACCCACCCTGGTGAACACTGAAGTTAGTGGGGCTGCTCTTGTGTAAAAGCTCACCACTGTAGACGTGTTCACTGTTATGTGGACTCTACGACCTTGATCCACAGCCTTCTGGCATCAATGGAAAGTCCCCCATTGAAGTCAGTGGGCTCTGGATCAGGCCCTAAATGAGTTCGGAATGGGATTCTGCAGTTAGAGTGGAGAAATGTTTATATTAATTTTTATATTAAATAAGTAATTTTTTTAAATCAGGGACCAGGCTTGGATTTTGCTCCTCTGAAGATGGGACACAAAGGAAAGCCACTCTTGTTATTTTAAATAAAGTAACTATTAAGAGGATGGGGGTTTAGTTCATAGCAGAAAGACGAAGGAGGTACAATATTAACAGATTGTCCTCTCAAAACATGTCTGCTCCTATTATGACAATGCAGTAAGTGTCAATAAAAACATTTTAAATAAACAACAATTTTAGGCCTGATTCTGCAGCATGCTGAGCTGGCTCCAAAGAACACTTTATAGACTCACAGGTTTTAAGGTCAGAGGCACTATTATGATAATTTAGTATGACCTCCTGCATGACTCATCCCTGAGAACTGCTGATTTCAATGGAAGATGAGGCAGCTCAGCCCCAGAGTCATACTTTCTTGTAGCCAATAATAGCAGCAACAAGATATTTTTGTTTTACTTTTTAATTATAGTTTGTTTACCGGAAAGGTTCCCCTCCCTCTCCCTGCCACCTCCTCCTCCCGCCATCCCCATTTTGCCAGTCTAATTCCAATATTGATGTTTCTGAAACAAAACCTGTTAGGCTTCTCCACAAATTTACTTTTTCTCTTCATATCTTAGTGTCTTCATGTGCACATATTGACTCTAGGGGAATGTTACTGAGAAAAGACTGTAGATACTACACAGTTGTATATGTGCAATTCCACACTAAAAAAAACTTACACTACTGTAATCACCACTGCCTGCAGCTCCACGACATCCCTGTAAGGTAGGGAAGTGCTGTTGTTCCCATTATACAGCTGGGGAACTAAGGAACAGGGAAACACCAAGGGACTTGCCCACGGTCATACAGGAAGTCTTTGGCAGGACAGGGAATTGAATGTGAGTCTCCTGAGTACCAGGCCAGCACTAGCCACAGGATCATCCTTCCTCTGTACACTAAATACCAACATAAGGGACAGTACTTACCACTGAAACCGCATCATTTAGGAGCGATTCTCCAAAAACCAAAATGTGAAGCTTTTCATTGACATGTATCTCTTCAAACACAGATAACACGGCTACAGGATCCACTGCAGCAATCAGGCTGCCAAACCAGAGATTATGGAGCAACGATATATCCTGCAGGTGAAAGGATTTCACTTGGCATATCCCATACAGTGAGAAGCCAATCCCAAACACGTTCCATATCGTTCCCACTACAGCATACAGAAGAATAGTCCCAATGTTCTCAAAAAAGGGACGGCTGGGCATGAAGTACCCTGCATCAAGGACTATAGGTGGCAGTAAATAGAGGAAAAAGATATCACTGTCCATGACGGGTGGGGACTTGTCATTTAAGCCATAGATGATTCCTCCCATGATGAGCCCCACAAATATCAATAAGCAGCTTTCAGGCACAACTGACGGTAGTTTGTTAAACAGATGAAATGCTAGTGAACAGTAAAGAGATGACATCATTATCCAGAGTCAGCATAATATGTTGACATCATCATTTCATCACACTTTTTTATAATACAAAAGAGGAATCGCTCCACATTGTCATTTTTAGCATAGATCATTGTGGGGTGTGAATTGTTGCTGTTTATCATAAATAATAATTTTCCAACTTAATACCAGTAGGATTCTTTAGGTGAGCATGAAGTGAATTTAAAAAATGTTGTAAATGTTGATAAAATGAAAAGTCAATAAATAAATAGCATCCTATAGCACCTTTCATCCAGGAAGATCCCAACGTGCTTTACAATTTGATATACTCTGTTGAAACACAGCCACATCTAGGGTGAAACACAGCTATCTTGCTACACCACATCAGTAGACAACATTTTTTTAAAGAGAAGCTGAAGAATAGCATATAGGATTCAAAATATGAGGGAAAATTTAGGTAGGTGGAGTATAGTTACCTATGTTGGAATTTGGCTAGCATGCCTCTAATTTTGCGAAAAGTGCCAGGAGATTTTTAATAACTACACTTGGCATATTCCTCAATTCATCACAACAAATGGTTAAAAGCTATATATTTTAGACAACAGTACAGTAGGCCCTGAAAATAATCTACCTAAGATAAGTTTACATGAAGGAATTCAGGATAACAGATGGCATAGGGTCTAAATAGCATACTCTCTACAGCAATACAAAGGTGGAGAGCAACCGTTCTCTTGTGTTAAAAGTTGTGTTCCATGTTTCCCATGAATGTTCTTTGTCAGAGAAAGCCTTCTTATTAATTATTCAGGAGGCCATTTTAATATTCACTAATTATTAGCTCTTTAAACAGTTAGAATACAATGTTGTAAAAAGTGAGCTCAGCACCTCCGGACAAGTGGTACATCCAGCTACTTTGCAGATCTAGACTTTAAAGAGAAATTCATACAACACAAGTCATGAAAAGAAATAAACCGAAATAAACCAAACTGAAATGGAAAAATTAGGAAAAAATCTTAGTAATTATTGTTTGTTTGTATTACGAGAACTGGACCCCTAGGGTACTAGGTGCTATACAGACTTCAAACAAAAGACTGTCTCTGCTCCAAAGACCTTACAAGGTAAAGAAGCATCAGATATTTCATATTTTTGAATAACTAAATTAAGGTTAAGGGGCTTCGGCAGTACTAATGGAGTTCATAGCCTGTATTTATTATTTCTCTTCTTATACCATATTACTCTTGGGCCCAAATTATTGTGATGGGCCTGATCCAACCCACTCCTCATTCTTAACTCCCATTGGCATGAGTAGAGACCTTTGTGCAGAAAAGTTGTGAAAGCAGGCACATAGTTCAGGATTATTATTCACATTTGTAATTTGTCACTCCAGTTATATAATTACACAATTACTCCCATTATCCTTTCTGGACTCTCCTCTCCCCTGGGTACACGTGTGCAGTTCTTAAGTTTTGCATTTATAAACTTACACACGGCTTTGGAAATGTCACTGGTATTTGCAGCTGCAGTATTACAAGCTGACAAGCAATTGCGTGGGGGTTTTTTCCATTTGCAAATATGGCAATTTAATGTACAGTATTCTATTGAAACCCAGCACCGGAGAGCCGGGAAGCAGGGCCAGGTTCACACAAAGCGAAAGTCTCACAGTCAGCTGCAAGATGCTTATCCTTTGCTTACAAGAAAGCCTCACAAACTCTGTGTGTCTGTGTGTGTCTCTGTGTTTGTATGGGGGAAAGGAAGAGATAAAGAAACAATGAGCCCAGAAGGCTATCTAGTTTGATATCCTGTCTACAAGCAGCCCTACCTGATGCTGCAGAGGTGAAATGAAGTCAGTTTGAGCAGCACAGTACCATAAAGGGAAGAAGTTGTTCTCTTCTATCTAGCCCAAGATTTAAAAATATTATTGATAACTCACTTCCCACCTGAGCTTCCCCAGGTTAGGAGAAGCTGGCTGGGAAGTGCATGTGTTGACCGTCTTTCCCAGCCTAGGGCAATTCAGTCAGGCACTGGGCAGGATGGGCCACTCAGAGACTTTGGAAACTTCACAGACTGATTTAGGGGTGGGGAGGGTTTTAGGCAAGGACTTTCCACCATAGCTGGGGTTTGGCGAACAGATGCCCAATGCAAGGAAGTTTTCAGAGTCTCTCTCCCCTGTCTGAGCTCTGCCCCTCTCCTCTTCCTCCTGCTGCAGCCCAGAAGAAACACGGCTTCTTACCTATTTTGGCCAGAGAAGCTAGCATGATCCAGAGTGTTATTTCAAAGGGGACCTGCACATGCTGATAATCCAGGGAGAAGAAGACTGTGTGCAGAGAGGATTCATTATCCTGGGCTTTCTGGGACCCCCAGCTGGCATTCTCTGGGCCACTGTCCTCGAGGGGCAGCAGCAGCGATGGTCCCTGGAGTGCACTGACCACAGGAGCACCCAGCAGCAAAGAAAGGCAGGGCCCCAGCATCCATCCTGCTGCAGCCTCCCATCCCAGCCTCTGCCTCTCCATGTGCCCTGGGAGCCGTCCGCCCTGTAAAGTTGATGGCTGGCTGCTTCCCAGCTCCTGGCTGCTGCTGCTGCTGCTGCAGCTGCTCTGACCCTGAGTGGCTGGGCAGGCTCCTGCCTAACAGGCCCTGCAGAATGCAGCCTGCCCTACTTGCGTGGGTGGGTGTGTAAGCAGGAGCCACTGAGCATCCTTGCGAATCCCAACCCCCAGAGAGCCGGGGAGCAGGGCCAGGTTTGCACACAGGAAATGTATGCACTCAGCCGCAAGGTGCTTAGTGTTTGCTTACAGGAACGCCTCACAAACCCTTAATCTGTGTGTGTGTGATTCTGTGTGTATATAGGGGAAGGGGAGAGATAAAAGCAGGATCCTTTCCGCTTTGGGCCTCAGCCACTCAAATTCCATTGCCTAAATGGAGAACAAGTGTAACTGTTCCTTCTGCACCCCCAAGCCCCAGCAGGGGCGGCTCCAGACATTTTGTCGCCCCAAGTACGGGGGGTCCGCTGGTCCCATGGCTTCAGTGGACCTCCCGCAGGCGTGCCTGCACGAGGTCCACCGAAGCCGCGGGACCAGCGGACCCTCCGCAGGCAAGCCGCCGAAGGCACCCTGCCTGTCGCCCTAGCAGCAACTGGCAGAGTGCCCCCCGCAGCTTGCCACCCCAGGAATGCGCTTGGAGCGCTGGTGCCTGGAGCCGCCCCTGAGCCCCAGACCCGGAGGCAACAGCAAAACCTGGATCCTCCAGCACTGCTGGAGGTGCCTGGTTTCGGGCCCCAGCCCCTCAATTCTAGTGCTTACACAGAGAACTGGTATAGATGATACCTTTGCTTCCCTTTGGTAAACCAAATGCAAATCAGAGTATCCACCAAAAATAACTACAACCAGCTAATACAATCACTTAGCAAAGCATGCAACTGGAGGGTCTAGGATGGAGGGCATCTTAATAATAAATTCCAGCAATAGCTTGTCGTCTTCTCCTGCGGTCAGGAGCAGAAGAGAGAGCTATTTCTGTGTTTACTTTTCATGCTAGGCACTCAGCTACCACAGGGAGCCGGGTGGGGAGGGGAATATAAAATGGAGAGAGAGAGAGATGTCATTAACTACCATCTCTGAACTGCAGGGGCTTTTGATTTTTTACTTGGGCATTTCTTCTCAGAACAGTTCCTTCCACTGCAGTGGCCGGTGTGGCCATTGGGAAGGTTCAGGGATAGGTATCCACTGACTTTAGGGGCTACGCTCACATTCATTTTGGAAAGCAGGGTATTTGTTTGATACATTAATAAAATGGAGGGCACAACGCAGAAGGCCGAATTCCTCCATGATTTAGTTTCACTAGAAGCAGTGATATTTCACGAGGGATGAATTTAGCCCATACAGCACAAGCAATTAAAATATGAGGGCCTTAGGCTGCTGCTGAACTAATCGATGACCCATTTTTGGATTCAGATGCCCAAAGGACACCAAACCTGAGCTACTAATGACATATTGGTGATCCATTTTTTCTGTTATGGGGAGCTAAATGGGAGTCCAAAATCACATACGTATGTACTCTTGTTTGTCAATAGCATACCCTGTCTCAGTGTCTGATATTATTTTGTAGGTCATAAAAATAAACAGGAACCTTGGGAAGCAGTGGTACATTCTGAAAATCTCACTCTCCCCCATCCCCATTTAACACTGTTTATCTGCTTTTATACTGTGCCTTTAACAGAAATGTCTACCTGGACTAGAGAAAATGCTGTCTTGACTTCTGGGCACACTGAGATTTCAAGAGTTTTGGCAAAAAAATTCTCCTTTTGTGTGGAAAAAAATGACAGGAGGGAATCCTGGGGGAAGGAAATCCTACAGGGTTCCCTTTATGCATTTCTCCATAATCATTCCTTGGGGTAGGGAACAAGGCCCCTCAGAGTTTGGAACAAATGGGGGTTAAGCATATGTGCACTGTTCCTTTAAATATTAAACAGGAAGTTTGGTGGCAGGGGGCTGAAGTGATCTGGGCAGAAGCTTTACAGTGAAACTAATAAAGAGGCAGAAGAGTCTTGAGAACATGCTAATAAATTTCCTTGTTCAGTGTCAGAAGAAAGTGACTCTGTGATCACTTACCAGAGTGTTCTGCCTCCAGAATCTACAGATTCTGGGATAACTCTAGGAGTAGGGTGACCATATTTACCAAAGTAAAAATGCGATACCATGTGGGGTGGCTTGAGCCACCTGCTGTTGCCACTTGCCTGAGCCCCGGGCCTCTCAAGGCTGGGGCTGAGCCCTGTGCAGCCTGAGGCTGGGGCTGACTGCCCAAATCCCATGCTGCCCAGGGCTAACAGTCTGAGCCCTGCCACCCAGCCTTGTGTTGCCATTCGATCCCCCCCTCCCAAAAAAATGTTCCTCTGCACCCCCTAGGGGTGTGCACTCTAATTTTGGGGAGAAATTGGGCATTTGTTCCATTTGCTCTTGCCAGCTGATCATCAGTTGTCAAGAGCAAATTGGACAAATCCCCATTTTTGCCAAAAAATGTCAGGATGTCCCGGACAGGGCTTAAAAAGGGGACTGTCCCAGCCAAAACTGGTATGGTTGCCCTACCTAGGAGGCCAGGACCATCTGCACCAGCTAGGAGTCCTCTCTCTGGTTCCTAGACGTCTTCCACTGGACCTCTTCTCACAAAGTTAGGTTCTTCCACAGGGAAGAGGCCATGGAAAAGTTAATGTCCCAGAATGCACGAAGTTTTGAGTAGATTCCCTGCAAATCTGGAAAGGATGAGGTCCATCTCTCTGACATTCTGCTCACCTTCTCCCCATGTGCAAGAACCATCCCCTCTGTAAAGTCTGAGAAAAAGGAAATAGTGCTGCAGAGATGGATGATTGCCCCTCCTGGTCACTCCTCTTTGGGCAGGAATGGGTCCCTGTCTGCATCGGTATCTCAGGGGATGATTGAGACCTTCATTGTTTTCAAAAAAAATAATAACAAAAAAATCAAATTTGCATCTCTTGATTTCTGTGCTAGGGAAATAACAGAGGCACTCACAGTTCCCCCTTAATTACCACATTAACTCAGGTCAGGGTGTTTGCAGTCTCTTTTGATTGGGGTTCCTCTCAAATACAGCACTTGCCATTACAAACTCAAAGTTTGGTGCCCAAGTGCCCATTGTACCCAAAAGGGGCTTGAGCCTCTGAGACTCTACGGGAGTTTGATATCACTATGGTAGTGCAAAACTTCCCTAAGCTAGCCAGTGGAAGTTTCCCTCTGCATAGGGAATCCCCAGGTGGCTCAAAGACACCATACTCACTATTACCTCGATCCCTATCCTGGCTGTGAGTGCCGGTGGCATGGCTGAGAGTAAGGGGATAGAGCTTGTAAGTGGACTGCTGCAGGCCATTTGACACTCAGTGCAACTTAGTCTTGCTCTAAGTTGTACTTGGGGACTGGCCTAGCACTCACCAGCCTTAGGATCATGGAAGCACAAAGGTTGTCAAAAGCTTCCTTTGCATCCCTTCACCCCTTCCTCCTGAGCTGTGCTGAGTGCTCCTGTAGCACAGCCCAGGATCCTGGGAGCATCTTCTTAGAGTCAGGAGATCCTGCAATACAGCAATAACTGCAGAGACAGCCAAGGGAACTAAGAGTCAGGGCAGACACAAACCTCCACATGTAGAGCCATTACTTTGGCACATCCCCCAAGGGAAGCACACGATAGATCTCGGCTGATCCATGGCTGCGGAGCGCCAAAATTCTGCCGTTTGTGACAGGGCAACACCTTCTCCCTCTGGCAGATCAATATGGGGAAAAGCCCTTGAGGGAAACACCACAGAGTTTTCATTTCCCCGGGCCCCTCTTGACTTGAGGGTTTTTCTATGGCAACCATAACAATGGCAAAGCGTAATCAACACAGTTCCATTTTTCACCAAAGATCTCTAGGTTTACAAAGATTAATTCTCACAACAGACCTGCATAATTATTAATTCTACTCCTTTTACAGAAGAGTAAACTGAGGCACAGATGATAAGATGAAACACCCAAAGCTCCCCAGTAAGTCAGTGGCAGAGCTAGGAACAGAACAAGCAGACTTGACTTCACGTGATGCTTCTCCTTATGAGGTAATCTCTACCCAGCAGAAGATTCTGGTTATGAAATTTGGGTTTGGAAGATTTGCTCTGTTTTTTGGTGAGCCAGGTAATTAAAGCTTTGTGACGCAAAAGGATCAGTTTGATTTTTGCTACTTCTGGGAAAATGCAAGAGTCATTTTTTCCAGTTCACTTTCATCCATGTTCATCCTAAGCAAAACCAGAAAGGTTTGCATCACAGCAGAGGGCAGAGCTCAATACTGCTTGCTGCAAAATGTTTTACCAGACAAATCAATGCCCATTTAATCAATTGCAACAAACAAAAATAGCAGTTAGAAGAGGGAAGGTGTGGAGGGAATAGAAGAGGGAAATAATGTTAAAATTTGCTTCATGTGGCTACTTAAAAATAAAAAAATATTTTAGGCCAAATGCTTAAAACCAGAAGCTTGAGGTGCGTGCAAAAATTGCAAGTGCGATTTCATGACAACTCATACATGCAGCATTACCTAAACTGCACAAAAAAACTGCCTGTCTGAATAACACAAAGTGTACTGTGGGAAATAATCATATCTGAGAAAAGAATGTGAAACATTTTTTGCCAATATCTATTGGAGTTTTGAATGAATTTGCTTCACTTGTATTCTCAGACTTCTGTGATCATGGCCCTGATCCTGCAACGAACTCCAAGCAGGTGGAGCCCTGTGCCCACATGAAGTCCCAACTCCAATAACTGCTGCCTTGGGGCTTCTGTGCGCAATTAGGCCCTGATCCTGCAAAGACTGACACATGCGCTCAACTTTTCCCATTGATATCCTTAGCCTAATCACTGATTTACTTTGCCAGTGTATCTAGAGACATAATGAAAGGGTCTTCATAACGTCTAATTTTGGGTTTGATCTTAGTGGTCCTTTGTGAGTCTTAGAATTTGTTTTAGCATTTTGTTAAGATGATGTATTTTTATTTTTGAACGGCTCTATTTTAAAGTTTGACACAAATCAGTCGACTAATTCCCTCAAGAATTTAACTATTCAGTCATCACCTTTTATTGTGGATTCATTTATCTGTAAAGTCAAAGTCTAATTTTTTTCTAAAGCCTGCAGTATGCAGATATTTATTCCCCTTGTTTTAATGGGTATTGAACCATATTGAACCACTTTTTAATGGGAGTACCATTTGGTCATATATTTATTGATGTGCTTTTACTTTTTCTGATGTCATATTCTTTCCCCATATTCATAGGGTTCTAGGGCCAGATTCAATTCCCTTATTCATTGGCCTGTGCCCTTGCTCGACAGGCAGCCCCACTGAAATGAAATGGCATTACTAGAAGAGTAAAGTATTATATAATATGAGAAAGGTTATCAGAATCTGGGCTCATGCGATTAAATTATTGAATTAAGTTAATCATTTTAACAGGTCCTATATGATACTCTCTAACGTCATTAGTGCCAACTTCTTGTTCCGTACTTTTACAGTAAAGAAAAGAATGGGTGGAGGGGTACTTACGATTTTATCCCTTCTGGCTCTTAGTTCTGTTGTTCTGGCATTGATACGTTCAGTATTAGGCACAGCTGGGCGTATAACTCATAACTTCTAATCTTCGCTATGTATAGGACACATCATGTAATGAAACCCAAATAGTCTATGCTACACTATAATTTACATCAGCTACTGAAATTCATGCATCATATAATTCTGAGTGAAGCAGATACATTATACATGGAAATGACTCATCAGTAATGTGCTTTTTACCTATGCTCCCAAAAGATCTTTCCAAGGCATTCAGACTCTGATCCAGCAAAGCACTTAAGCATGTGCTTAATTTTAAGCACATGAGCAGAGCCACTGAAATCAATGGAATTACTCACATGCTTATAGTTCAGCACATACTTGTGTGCTTTTTTGGATCCAGGCCTTATTGCTCAAATGGAGAAATGCTACCCTCCATTTAGGTAGTTAAGTTTACAGTAGCTGACAGAAGTCAAATATATGGCTTCTGTTTTCACTTAAATTGGTTCGTTCTGTTATGCTGGGCCCAGAATGCATTTGTAACTGGGAAACGCTCCATCTGTCTCTCAAGCCAGAAGTGCTAAAGTTAAAGCAGCAAAACAAAATCTCCTTATGCTTTGCCTGTGTTTTGCAAACAGGTGTGTTTTGCAAAAATAAAGTCACTGTAACATATCAACCTCCATAGTGCTGATTTTTAAATATGATTTTTACTTATTAACAACAGCATAAAAATATAGGAGACAACAACATAAGCCCATGCAATCCCCAACTATAGAGCTCTGAACAAAAGATTTTGTTTTAACACCACTGTGTTGCTGCTTTATAAAATATTTTTTTAAAATCCTTTCCCAAGTGAAAGATGTTATCTTGTGTGTGCCCTGCTGGCTTTCGAAACCAGGCACCATTGTGCCCAAACTTGTATTGAATGCACACATGCTGCATCTGTCTCCAAAGTGAATCCCATTCAGGCCATCCTAAGACTTATACCGTCCCTGCTGGCTGGTGATCTCTGATGAGGACACTACAGTCCCAGCCCCGGCCATCCCCAGCCTCCAAGAATGAAATGTCCTGTTGCCTCCCAGCCTATAGAAGCCCTCAATGCTGTCCTTCTGGTCAATGCCCTGTGAACGCAGAGAAGCCATTTCCACATTGCAGCTGAGCTAAATTGATTTGTCTGCTGCTGATCTCATATGCTCCCTGTGGATCTTGTGGGAGGATAAACCTGTACATGTTCATTAATCCACAGTGACTTCTCTTGACAACACATATGTACAAAGAATTTGGACTAATGCAAAATTACACTGAGCAAACTACGGACATGTTAACAAGAAATGAGCAAAGAAAAAAATAAATCAAGAGGAGATGTATATGATCTGTATCCCAAGATTCTCTGACAATCTGAAAGGGGTGCAGATTTTATACTCTGCTTTGTGCAGACTTTAGGGACCATTTCTGCATATATTAACAACATGAGAATTATACCTGTTGTTAACAGCTGATTTTACTTTTCAGGAATTTGGAGAGCCAAGTATTACAGAGAGATCTGAAATGTAATGAATTACTTGCTTCTAAACCTTCTCCCTGCCTAGTATCCCATGCTTTTCCGAATATACCTGTCTGGTTATGTTTCTCTAAGCAGCAGTTCTGACAGTACAGTCATTCAGGCTGGCTGTGTCACAACTTTACATTTAACAGCCACCCAATTAGTACTGTCTTAAAAAATTTCTATAGAACAAATACAGGCTGAGTACATTTTAATAATTTTGGCCCTGACCTCTGTGGTGGTGTATATTTCTCAGCAATCAACTCGTACACTCCGAGCAGTCATTTAAATGATTTGCAAATGGCCTCTAATATTTGTTCTTCATCATTATCTCTAGAAAAGAACATACGTGCAGCTTCAGTAAAATGACAAATAAGCAAACTCTCTTGTCATATATCTATGTATGAGTCTCAAAAATATTTGTATGTCACTTAAACCCCATAGTTTGAGTTCTCTGAGACACCTCTGACAATTTGCAGCAATTGCAAATGGAATATTTTGAAATTCATGGTGTTCTGGTAAGAATGATGCCTATCCCCTAAAAATATGAAGGCATTTCTTCCTCCTCTCCCCCCCCATCTCTTTTTTTAAATGATCACTTTACCCAAAGGTCCCTAAATTCATCCAAATAATGCTTCAGTTGACATCCCTTAGAAATACAGCTAGGTTTAATACAAATGTCCTTTCCTCTTAAATCAGTCCAAAAGCTTCTTGTGACTTCAGCAAACCACTGACTCTTTTTCTTTCTATATATTACAGATAGAGGCCCAAAATAGCAGAGAAGGGACTTCACTTAACTACCATTGTAGTCCCCCTTGTTTCATCACTTTAGCTGATGCCTGCCTATGCCCCCATATCAGGTCTCTTTATACAACGCTGTCAGTGCTACACACTAGACAGGCAAAGATACCAATGAAGCTGCAAGCTCAAACTCAAGCTGAGTATGAACTGTATTGGAGCTAGTTTGCTGTGTCTGCTGCTCTCTAGAGTTTCAAATCACTAATTATTTATCTCAGGCAACATGCATTGCAACTGGTAGTAAAATTAACACTATTCATTTACCAGTGTATTCTGTTCCTCTGTTCATTATAACTTTAAGGGACTTGCTTGCGTGGATGCATAAACAATTATGTTACGTATTCAACAAGGTAAACCATCCCTTCTAACTTTGAACCCAATTATGTGCCATAATCATATTAACAAGAGCAAACAAACATGGAAAGTAATGCACTTGGGGGATATTATCATGCTTTAGAATAAATAGCACTGTCAGTGTGGAAGTCAATAAGCACTGCTAGCGGTCATGTCTGGGTGCACTGTGGGGGAGATAGGGCTCAAACCAGCGAGAAGTATGAGTACATTAATATAGTTTGATGCATAATTGCTTTTATAACATAACTTTTCACCTGCCTGTAACTGTTGGCTAACAGATGCTGACTCGCAATGGCAATGAGGGGGGAGGCACATGACCCTCCCCAAAATGCGGGGGTGGGGGCAAGGCCAGCAGCTAGGGAGATGAAGGGGCAGGGCCAGAGCCAGAAGGGAAGAGGCAGAGCCAGAGCCTCTCCTCTTCCAGCCTCCTCTTCTGGCCATGCTGCCTGGCATGACAAGTAGCAGCTGCACTCTCCCAGGCAGCCTCCAGCCACCCTGCTTGCCAGGTACAGCCCAGGCAGGCAGCGTGGCCGGAGGCTGCTCGGGAGAGAGCAGCCACTGTGTGCCTGTGATAAATGATGGGGGGTGGGGGGGCGACGGTGCACTCCATATGATGTTATGAAAATATGCTAATGAATGTGAATATAATGTAACTGGAATATGCTTCATGCAAAAGTAAGTTATCATTACAAAGCTTATAATCTACCACGTGTGTTTATCCTATGTGTATAAATGTATCATTCTTGTATCTGAAACTAGAAATATGAAGTATAACTCTGAGGTCCTATTGTAATTATGCAAAGTGTGGGCCATTAATGGTGGCTTGGAATTCTGGTGGTTCCCATTAACCAGGACAATTGGTTGTAAATGGCTCTGTTTACTTGTAAGTCTTCCTGTGCACCTGTGTGCTGGTAAGTGGGCAATGAAGTCTTACAGTGACATGTGATCATGTCACCTGAACTGGAATCCATCTTTAACCTGGTGTCTTTCCATTGAGAAGGAGGGGGTGGGAACCCAGAGAGGGACAAAGGATTCCCGCCTTATGCAAAAGATATGTAAAGGGATGGAACAGAACAAAGGAGAGAGGAGCCATCATGAAGAATCCCCTAGCTACCATCTGATCTGGAACAAGAGCTATACTAGGGGAAAGGATTGGGCCCAGAATAGAAGGAGGCTAGTCTGTCAAAAAAGCTTATTGGAATATCGCTAAGGGTGAGATTTACCTGCATTTAGTTTCCTACTGTATTAGGCTTCGACTTGTGTGTTTTATTTTATTTTGTTTGGTAATTTACTTTGTTCTGTCTGTTATTACTTGGAACCACTTAAATTCTACTTTTTGTATTTAATAAAATCACTTTTTACTTATTAATTAACCCAGAGTAAGTATTAATACCTGAGGGGGATAACAGCTGTGCATTTCTCTCTATCAGTGTTATAGAGGGCGAACAATTTATGAGTGTACCCTGTATAAGCTTTATACAGGGTAAAATGGATTTATTTGGAGTTTTGACCCCATTGTGCTGGAGACAGAAGCACTTCTTAAGCTGTTTTCAGTTAAGCCCGTAGCTTGTAGGGGACATGGTTCAGACTTTGATCTGTGTTTGCAGCAGGCAAGCGTGTCTGGCTCAAACAAGGCAAGGTACTGAAGTCCCAAGCTGGCAGGGAAAATAGACACACACAGCTTGGAAAGTAGAAAAAGACAGGACTTGACACCTGATGAAGTGAAGTGAGACGCCAATGGTTGTTAAGTTAGAAAGACAGATGACTGGAGCCAAAGCTCCTGTAGTCAATCGAAAAACTCCTGTTGTCATCAGTGGGTTTTGAACTATAATATAAGTCAGTGTTTCTCAAACTGGGGCCACTGCTTGTGTAGGAAAGGCCCCTGGTGGGCCAGGCCAGTTTGTTTACCTGCCCCATCCGCAGGTCCAGCCGATTGTGGCTCCCACTGGCTGCGGTTCGCCGCTCCAGACCAGTAAGGGCTGCTAGAAGCGGCACAGGCCAAGGGATGTACTGGCCACCACTTCCAGCAGCTCCCATTGGCCTGGAGCAGCAAACTGCAGACAGTGGGAGCTGCGATCGGCCGGACCTGCTGACGGGGCAGGTAAACAAATTGGCCCAGCCCACCAGGGGCTTTCCCTACACAAGCGGCGGCCCCAGTTTGAGAAACACTGATGTAAGTGAACCATAGAATCAGGCCATAATAGTTACATCTGGTAAGTGATTCACAGGCATTTAAAAGATTATCTGAAGTTTCATACTCTTGTGGGTACTTGCAGGACAAAAATGTTTTCTACTTTTTAAAGTAATTAAAAGGTTCAAGTTTCTGTACTTAGTCTATTTCACAGTAATTTTGGGGTTCTGGCTTATTCACAAAACCATGCAGGACTTACTGTACTTTTCTGCAACCACATTATCTTAGAGCAAGATCCTGTGCTGCAATGGAATCTGATTTGGAACAGGTATGTACTACAAGACAGTGATTGGTTTGCATTTAATATTATATCTGATTAATGTAGCCACTTTTTGTGGATTAACTGTGAGCAGATGGCAACTCCCTAGAATTTATTCATTACATACATGGATTCAACAAATTTGTTAGCAAACTGTGCGTGAGCTCTGAGGGTTTATGGTGAACAGTTCTCTGTATTTGATTTTCAGACATTGAGCTGAGCTAATTAGCTATGATTGGTTAGGTAAGAAACATGGTTTTGTCTCTGCTCCTTGACTGAACATGCAAACTCTTCCTGTGAAAATATTCATGCATATGAACTTAAAATTCAGTTTCTGCAATTTTTGCACATCTGACTGTGAAGTTTACACTTCATGAACTTTCATGCTAGTAAAACTTGATTGCTTGATCCAGCAAACAGGAAAGTGGCACAAAAATGGCCAAATGAGTTCATTTAAATTTATAGAAATTTGTTTATGGTATTTGTCAATCTCTAATAAGTACTACAAGTTTTGTTCCTTTTGAAATTAGAAAATGGACTCAGCTGTATTCTACTTAACATCTATAAAAATGTAGATGTGTGGCAACTGATTTTGCCTTTCCCCTCTCCCTATTCTTCCTATGTAGGTGTAACCCTTCTGCCAGGTACAGCCAGCAGGAACCAGGGCTGGGTTCAATATCTAGGGGGTCCTTTCCATCGATTCAAAACAGAACCAGCTCAAGCCCCCACCCAGTAGCCTGGGAAAATTACACACCAACGCTGGGTGCCTCTGAGAGGCAATACATCCCCACTCGCAAGCACATAGTCTGAGTGTGGAAAGGAAACTTTTAATAAAAGGAGGGAAATAATTCGGAGTTAAATTGGAAGAACACTGCAAACAGGGTTCATAAACATAAACCATGAGTAAAAGACCCACTGCCAAGTAGGTTGGGCAGTGCCCTTTTCCTCTCAGGTTCTTAAGTCCAGCAACCCAAAAGTCCCTTTCACATGCCCGACCCTTCTCTGCACCCCACTCACAGTTGCTGTCCTTGGTCAGTGCAGACCCAGAATTCAGAGGTGCATCTGCAGAGTTCACACCCCACCCTGGGTGGGGGTAAAGAGACATCTTACTTGCTCCACTGGCTGCTCACTGCCACGTGCTCACTGCTCTCACCGTGCCCCTCCACTAGCCACCCTGCTTGCTGCTCATCATGCCTCTCCACCGCCACCCTGATGGCTGCTCATCACACCTCTTCGCTGACATCCTGCTGGTCACTTGTCACACCTCTCTGCTGCTGCCCTGCTGGCCGCTCATCACACCTCTCTGCTGCTGCCCTGCTGGCTGTCAGTCACCTTCTGCCTCTCTGCTGTGACCTCTGCACATCAGTCTCACTGATTTTCAGCTATTTTGCAGGCAGGGCATAAACACAGTCTTACAGCAACTGGTTTCAGCTCAGACTGAGCATTTAAAATAACAAAAGAGGCTCCTAATGAAGCCTACTTAGCTCTATTCTTTGAACAGTGGGGAAGAACAGGTTAAGTCAGTCTAGAGAGGACCCCCCCCCCAGGTTGTGCAGCCTCCTGACCAGGGCACCAGGAGTCCTGTCCCCACCCTTCTTACTTTTACAGGCCTCTGACATTCAAGCCCCTGCTTAAAGATATTATTTCAACTGAGGGTGCCGAACCTCATTTGGGACAGGTTAAGCACAGTCCTGCTTTCCTGTATTGCTACAATAATTACAACATTGGTCGCCATATTTCACTACTCCTGCAACCAGTACTAAGGTCATTTGTACCCAACACCAGCCAAAGTTGATCCTTTCACACAGCTGTAAATGATGAATATGTAAACAGAGAAGGAGCAAACGGTATTTACTAGAGCTGTCGATTAATCTCAGTTAACTCACGCAATTAACTCAAAAAAACTAATTGTGATTAAAAACATTAATCGCAATTAATCGCACTGTTAAACAATAAAATACTAATTGAAAATTATTAAATTTTTTGGATGTTTTTCTACATTTTCAAATATATTGATTTCTATTACAACACAGAATACAAAGTGCACACTGCTCTTTTTATATTATTATTTTTATTGCAAATATTTGCACTATAAAAATGATAAACAAAATAAATAGTATTTTTCAATTCACCTCATTCAAGTACTGTAGTGCAATCTCTTTATCATGAAAGGATAACTTACAAATGTAGATTTGTTTTGTTTACATAACTGCACTCAAAAATGAAACAATGTAAAACTTTAGAGCCCACAAGTCCACTCAGTCCTACTTTTGTTCAGCCAATTGCTAAGACAAACAAGTTTGTTTACTTTTACAGGAGATACTACTGACTGCTTCTTATGTCAATGTCACCTGAAAGTGAGAACAGGTGTTCGCATGGCACTTTGTAGCCAGCATTGCAAGGTATTTACGTGCCAGATATGCTAAACATTCCTATGCCCTTTCATGCTTTGGCCACCATTCCAGAGGACATGCTTCCATGCTGATGATGCTTGTTAAAAAAATGTGTTAATTAAATTTGTGACTGAACTCCTTGGGGGAGATTAGTATGTCTCCTGTTCTGTTTTACACACATTCTGCCATATATTTCATGTTATAGCAGTCTCAGATGATGACCCAGTACATGTTCATTTTAAGAACACTTTCACAGCAGATTTGACAAAACACAAAGAAGGTACCAATGTGAGGTTTCAAAGGATAGATACAGCACTCTACCTAAGGTTTAAGAATCTGAAGTGCCTTCAAAAATCTGAGAGGGACGAGGTGTGGAGCATGCTTTCAGGTGTCTTAAAAGAGCAACACTCCGATGCAGAAACTACAGGATGTGAACCACTAAAAAAGAAAATCAACCTTCTGCTGGTGGCATCTGACTCAGATGCTGAAAATGAACATGTATTGGTCTGCTCTGCTTTGGATCGTTATTGAGCAGAACCTGTCATCAGCATGGAAGCATGTCTTCTGGAATGGTGGTTGAAGCATGAAGGGACATATGAATCTTTAGCGCATCTGGCATGTAAATATTTTGCAATGCTGGCTACAACAGTGCCATGCGAACACCTGTTTTACTTTCAAGTGACATTGTAAACATTACATGGGCAGCATTATCTCCTGCAAATTGTAATCAAACTTGTTTGTCTGAGCGATTGGCTGAAGTAGGATTGAGTGGACTTGTGGGTTCTAAAGTTTTACATTGTTTAAATTTTTGAATGCAGTTATTTTTTGTACATAATTCTACTTTTGTAAGTTCAACTTTCATTATAAAGAGATTGCACTACAGTACTTGTATTAGGTGAATTGAAATATAATATTTGTTTTTTACAGTGCAAATATTTGTAATAAAAAATAAATATAAAGTGAGCCCTGTATACTTTGTTTTATGTGTTGTAATTGAAATTAATATATTTGAAAATGTAGAAAGTATCCAAAAATATTTACAAAATGGTATTCTATTATTAACAGTGTGATTAATCACAATTAATTTTTTTAATCGCTTGATAGCCCTAATATTTACATAAAAAACACCCATAGTCTCTTCCCCTCCCAACTAGCTGTCAGGGAAGCATTCATTCAGACCCTGCTTAGGACAGAACTCAGGGCTTGTTTACACCGGAAAGTTATATCGGGATAAGCTAAGGTGTGAATTTAAACTGGTATGTTATACCGATATAACTTCCATGTGGATACTCATATTCCAGTATCAGAATGGCCTTTTTTTAGCTTATGACACTTAGGAAGGGGTTTAAGCTAAAATAAAAAAGCTCGCTTATACCTGAATAAATCATAACTATACTGTTATAACCAGTAAAACTTTACCAGAGAAAGAAGATGGCACGAAAAGGAGAAATAGAGGTTTTTGAGTATCAGAGGGGTAGCTGTGTTAGTCTGGATCTGTAAAAGCAGCAAAGAGTCCTGTGGCACCTTATAGATTAACAGACGTATCAGAGCATGAGCTTTCGTGGGTGAATACCCACTTCGTCGGATGCATGTGTGGTTTTTGAATCACAATTGCCCAACGTCTAGGTCTGGTCTACACTATAGGCTTATATCAGTACAACAGCATTGCTCAAGGGTGTGGAAAATCCATACCCCTGAGCTACACATTTACACTCACCTAACCCCTGCTGTAGACAGTGCTATGTCAGTGGGAGAGTGTCTCTCAGGGAGGTGGATTAACTACACTGACAGGAGAAGATCTCTCCCGTCAGCATAGAGTGTCTTCATTAAAGCACTACAGCAGGTGCAGCCATGCAGATGCAGCGTTGTAAGTGTAGACCTGCCCTGAGTGTATCATTTACACCATTGCCATTGAGTGCAAAGTAGGTGTAAAACTCTCTCATTCTAATCTGGTAGCATTTTAAGCCCACTCTGCAGCTGCTGTGAATAACTACACAAAGTGCAGCACAATAGTGACTTGGGCCTAGAGAAATCAAGATGATGGTTTGGCAGGCTCAGAAAAGGAGATGTAGAAAGAAACACAGAAAGAGTGAGTGGTCATTCAGAAAGCCAGAGGCACCTCACCCCCTTAGCTACTACCTTAGGGACTACTCTTAACACCATAACTTTGCCCATGATCAAGCTCTTGCCTGAGGGAAGCTAACCCCATCACAGTAACAATTATATGGCACCTGAAAGGCGGTCACGGCTCTCTCCCCGTCCATCAGGGAGGAGACCATGACCCCTCGCTACAATGCCTCTGGAGCGACTTAGTTCAGGGGGCAAATAGCCTACAGTTAGAAGGCCCAAGCCTGCAGTCCAGGCCAGGCAGCAATTGGGTCTGTGAGCCCCAGCCCTTAACCACAGTGGGGCAGCCAACAATTAAGGGCTCTGGCCTGCAGTCAGGCTGAGGAACAATGAGTCTATAGGCCAGGGGTCAGCAACCTTTCAGAAGTAGTGTGCCAAGTCTTCATTTATTCACTCTAATTTAAGGTTTTGTGTGCCGGTAATGCATTTTAACATTTTTAGAAGGTCTCTTTCTATAAGTCTATAATATATAACTAAACTATTGTTGTATGTAAAGTAAATAAGGTTTTTAAAATGTTTAAGAAGCTTCATTTAAAATTAAATTAAAATGCAGAACCCCCCAGACCAGTGGCCAGAACCCGGGCAGTGTGAGTGCCACTGAAAATCAGCTCGCGTGCCGCCTTTGGCACAGGTGCCATAGGTTGCCTACCCCTGCTATAGGCCCAGGGCCTTCAATCAGGACAGGGCAGCAAATAGTTAATGGCTCTGGTCTGCAGTCAGACAGAACAACACAGCAGTTTAGGGGGATGAGCTTTCTGGCAAGGCAGATGGCAATATCTCTGATGTGGACCACAGACCAATGCAGGCCTCTTGGCCTAAAGGTGGGGAGGCTGCCACCCCCAGGGGCAGGGAGGTAGGCGGATGCAGGCTCACCTGATTCCACTGCATCCCAGCCCAGGGCCCTAACAGCGGCAGAGTAGTCCGCCATTGGGTCAGCAGGGAATCCGGCCGCAACACGCTGGGCGGCTTGCAGTCAGTAATACAGCCAAACCCCATTCAACTTCCCTGGGCTCCTTCCTACACTCCCAGTCAGGGGGTACCTGCGTTCCGGGGTCATCGTTCGTCTTGCTGGGGTAAACGGCTAGTGGCAGCCCAACAGCTCCTCGCTGTCCCTGGTGCCTGGCAGCTCCAGCAGTCCCTCCAGGTCTCTGGCACTGTAGTGGCCTCCATCGGATCTGAGCTCCAGCAACAGAGGGGAGACATCCTGCTCCTCTGGCAATTCTGCCCCAACTGAGCTGGAGGGCCTGACTTTTATATTTCCAGTTCCTTTCCCACCCCTCTGCTTCTGGCAGGGTGGTCATGGGTGTCCCAGCTCTGCTCACCAGAGGGCGATCGCGGCTCTCTCCCGCTCCATCAGGGAGGGAGACCACACTCCGTCATTACACACCTTTTACCTGAGGTTTTCAAAGTGCACCTCCAGCACTACTAAGTCTCTCCACACCACTGAGAGGGAGGTAATTTTAGATCCATTGTATAGGAGGCTCTAAACTGAGGTCCAAAGAGGTTAAATAAATAAACTGTTCAGGGCTGCACAGTGTCATTTGCAAATCTGGCAATGAAAAGCAGAAATGCTAGATTCCATTCCTCTGCTCTAACCACTAGACAATAATAGCACAGGATATTAGGTAATCATGCTGTTGCACAAAATAAAAAAGTTTTCAAAGTGGGATTTCAAGGTTCTTTGCAGAGAAAGTCAAAGATTGCATTAGCCCAGCTTGCATTAGTAGCAGCTTTACATAATGAGTGAACTTCCACATTCCAGAGGAAACACTGGTAAATCCCCTAATACAAAACAGAACAATCAGAAAGAATTGCCATACTTCTGTAACCAGTGTTAGGACCTCACTGTCCATCCTCTGAGAACGGTGAACGACCTACCACATCTTCCGAGCACTCAAACTCAAACTAGTTTAATTGTTAGCAATTTTCCAGGGATCAATATAATAATTTATAAAGCAGATACAATAGGGTAAAAACAAAGCACTGAATGAATATCTGTCAAGGAATTCCAGTTGCATACAGCAACTTGAAGCTTACAAAATCTGTTCAGAACTTGTAACATTATGGAAACAATAGGACCTGAAGCTCTTGCAGAAAACACTGATACAAAAGTATGGAAGGTCATTGTAGCTTAATTAGTATTCATAATGATTCATATGAAGTTAAGATCCTCAGCTTCAATGAGCACAAGTTTACTTTCATATCAGAATTATTATTTTCATAGGACTCAAACTGATTTCCTGTTGGTAATTCACAGATGCTCAGTCCATGATATGGAGTCCAACTGTTAGTCACAGCTTTGCCCCTTCCAAATTACTGGGAAAGGCACACATACCAAAGTTGGATTTTAATGTATTGTTTATTAGGTGGCCATCTTGGTCTGGGATAGAAACAAGGTGACCTCCATGTTGTGACAAGTTCTTGTTCCCCTACACAGAGCAAAAGAGGAAAAAGTAGAAAGAGCAGGAATCTGTTGTTGCTAAGCAACCGGTTCCTATAAAGGCAGATGAGGGGAGGGGCCAGGGGATCTTGAGTCTTTGTGTGCTCAGGTGTCCAACACTCTCTCTCTGTGGTGTGGTACACCCTTTTCCACTAGTTACTAGCCTGCAGTAGCCACTCACTAAACAGAAGTGTTGTTTTGGGGTTTGTTTGTTATTTTCTTTTGGGAAGCAGACCTGCATGCACGGACTCAGGGCTTGGCTACACTTGGAAATGTGCAGCGCTGGGAGTTACAGCTGTGGTCATACAGCTGTGTAGGAACAGCGCTGCAGTGTGGCCACACTGACAGCTACCAGCGCTGCAGTGTGGCCACACTGACAGCTACCAGCGCTGCAGTGTGGCCACATTTGCAGCATTTGCAGCGCTGTTGGGAGTGGTGCATTGTGGGCAGCTATCCCAGCGTTCAAGTGGCTGCAACGTGCTTTTCAAAAGAGGGGGGTGGGGTGGAGTGTGACAGGGAGCGTGGGGGAGACAGAGAGAGTGGATTTTTGGAGCAGACACTGTGACAGCTCCCTGCCTTGCAAATTCTGGCCAATTCCCCCACCCCTCTCTCAATCACTCTTAAATGCAAAAAGGCTTCAGACCAGATAAGCACCTTCTCCAACAGACTCTCTCCCCCACCCCCGCCGTGCTGTTTCTCTCCTCAAGCAAACACTAGCAGCTGTTCTCAGCTCCCTGCCTTGCAAGTTCTAAGGACTAGAAGATACACAACAGCTACCTTCAATCATTTTAAAAGTTTTGACCCTTCCCCCACCCCTCTCTTATTCACTAAATGCAAATTATGCACTCCTAAATAGCCTTCAGACCACATAAGCAGCTGCTGAACACAGACTCCCCTCTCCCCTCAAACAAACTGCTGTGAACATTCCAAAGCAATCCCCCTTCCTCGGCTCGCTCACTCGCTGGAGCAAAGAGCAGCTGTGTTTGTTTTTTAGAGCTGGCCATTCAGCCGTTCTTCCGGTTTGTTGTGGACAGGAATTCTGGGATACCACTTAATACCCTGGAGGCCAATAACAGCGCTGTTGGTGTCCACACCTGATGAGCAGCGCTGCATCACCAGTGCTGGAATCGCTACACCCCAATCAGACCAGGTATACAGCCAGCGCTGCAGCCAGGGAGTTGCAGCGCTGGCTGGGCTTTGTAAGTGTGCAGACAGAGTGAGTTGCAGCGCTGTAACCACTTCACCAGCGCTGCAACTCTCCAGTGTAGCCAAGCCCTCAGTCTGATTAGTTAGTTCAGACTTACAACCACAAACGACGGAGCGAGGGGTCTGAGATAGGGTTACATACCTGTCTTCTACACCTGTGATCCACTGTTGGTGTCCATCGCTGACCTTGCCAATCCAGATTCTTCAGCCTCTCCGTCAGCAGCACCTGAAGAAAGTAGAAGAACACCTTTGCCTTATGAAGTGTGTGTGCATGTGTTTCTATTCCAAATCTCCAGTCTTTAATCCATCCCCCTCCCCTTCCTTCCCTTTCCTTTAGTAAATAAAGTGTTGTTGTGAATTTACATTCATGTGGTGGTTTCTTTTGTTCCAGCTCTGATAGATGGGCTTAAGGGGGGACCCAGTGGGAGGTATACTGTAAGGCTCCCTGAAGTCTTCTGGTCAGATAGGCCCCCTAAAAATCCTTACATAATAGTAAAAGAAAATAAAAGTTAACAATCATACTGTTTGATTAATGATCTTTGTGGCTAAGCTGCACAGCAATATCTAACAGAACATGAGCCAGCTTCTGCTGACTTATCCATTGTTCCCCCATGGAATTGCACAGGGTGTCGGTCAGAATTGAGAACAATATGTTTTGTTTTACATAACTGGGAGGCATTCAGGAGAGGTGCTCTTTTTCTCGTTCCCCCCAGAAGGAGAGATACAGAGAGCAGCTCTGACTTCCCATAGCTCTGTCCTGATCCCTATCAGTGCGTTGGCCAGCTAATAATAATATTCATCCGTGGAAATTCTCCAGGCCTCTGTATTACATTTGCAAATACAAGTACTGAAAACACAGCTTAACTACAATTTTTCTCTAGTTTAGAAAAAATTCAGGATACCTAAATGTTACTCTCAAGTTTTTACCTTGTGTCAGGGTCCCTCCCCCCACTCTGAACTCTGGGGTACAGATGTGGGGACCCACACGAAAGACCCCCTAAACTTATATTTTACCAGCTTAGGTTGAAACTTTCCCAAGGCACAAATTCCTTTTCTTGTCCTTGGACAGCATTGCTGCCACCACCAAGTGATTTACATAAAAATTCAGGCAAGGGTCACTTGGAATCGCTGTCCCCACCAATATATCCTCCCTAGCCCCTTCCTGAGGAGGCTTGAGAATAATATACCAACCAATTGGTTAGCAACGTGAGCACAGACCAGACCCTTTGTCTTCAGGACACTGAAAATCAATCCGGTTCTTTATTATAAAGAAAAAGTAAAAGAATCACACCTGCAAAATCAGGATGAAAGGTGACTTTACAGGGCAGTAAAAAAATTTTAAACACAGAGGATTCCCCTCTAGGTTCAGCTTCACAGTTACAAAAACAGGAATAAAACTACCTCTGTAGCATAGGAAAAGTCACAAGCTAAAACAGAAGATAACCTAACGCATTTCCTTGCTTACTTACAATTTCTGTGATTTTAGATCTATTTCCAGGTATATTTTCAGGAGATGTTGTACCTGTTAGGTCTCTCCCTCCATCCAGAAAGGGAACAACAAAGAGACAGTACAAACAAATCCTCCTCTCCCCCTCCCCCGCCCCCCATATTTGAAAGTATCTTTTTTCCTCATTGGTCCTTCTGGTCAGGTGCCAACTAGGTTATTTGAGCTTCTTGACCCTTTACAGATAAAGTGATTCAGTACAGCTCCCAAGGAGGGATTTTATGCTACCCTTCTCTCTATATTTATGACACCTTGTATAGGTGGGTAACTTTTATTATAGGGATCCTGCACTCCAAGAGGAATGGAATGGATGGTGTAATTATTTGATGTTGTAAAACACTTTGAAATGCTTAACTGAAAGGTGCTACAGAAAAATATTTAATTATTATTTTATTCTAATATGAAAACAGTGTAATTAGAAAAGTTAATCTGGAACAGAAATAAATAATTCTGCTCCTTCAACTTGCTTCTATTATCAGTTTCCTATTCCTCAAAATTGCTCTCTTACATTGATTTAATTTCAAATTCCTTTCCTGTTATGTCTTCAATGTTGATCATTCACATGATTTCCTCATTATCCAGACACCAAAGCTAAGCTGCACCCAAGCTCAAACTAGCTACAGGAATAAAGGGAAACAAGAAGACTCTTTATCAATACATTAGAAGCAGGAGGAAGACCAAAGACAGGGTAAGCTCACTTCTCAGTGAGGGGGGAGAAACAGTAACAGGAAAAATTGGAAATGGCAGAGATGCTCAATGACTTCTTTGTTTCGGTCTTCACCGAGAAGTCTGAAGGAATGCCAAACATAGTGAATGCTAATGGGAAGAGGGTAGGTTTGGAAGATAAAATAAAAAAAGAACAGGTTAAAAATCACTTAGAAAAGTTAGATGCCTGCAAGTCACCAGGGCCTGATGAAATGCATCCTAGAATACTCAAGGAGCTAATCGAGAGGTATCTGAGCCTCTAGCTATATTTGGAAAATCATGGGAGACAGGAGAGATCCCACAAACTGAAAAGGGCAAATATCTCCATTCATAAAAAGGGAAATCAAAACAACCAGGAACTACAGACCAGTTCGTTAATTTCTGTGCCAGAAAATAATGGAGCGAGTAATTAAGGAAATCATCTGCAAACACTGAAGATGATAAAGCTGATAGGGAATACAGCATGGATTTGTAAAGAAACAAACCGTGTCAAACCAACATCTGATAGCTTTCTTTGATAGGATAACGAGTCTCGTGACAAGGGAGAAGAGGTGGATGTGGTATACCTAGACTTTACCAAGGCATTGATACGGTCTGCATGCTATTCTATCAATAAACTAGACAAATACAACTTAGATGGGGCTACTATAAGGTGGGCATACTGGCTGGATAACCGTACTCAGAGAGTATTATTAATGGTTCCACATCCTGCTGGAAAGGTAAGCAAGTGGGTTCTGCAGGGGTCTGTTTTGGACTGGCTCTGTTCAATATCTTAATCAAGACTTAGATATTGCATAGAAGTATCTTATTAAGTTTGCAGACGATACCAAACTGGGAGGGATTGCAACTTTGGAGGAAGGGTCATAATTCAAAATGATCTGGCAAATTGGAGAAATGGTCTGAGGTAAACAGATAAGTTTAATAAAGACAACTGGCAAAGTGCTGCCATCTAGGAAGGAACAAATCATTTCACAAATACAGAATGGAAGAGACTGTCTAGGAAGAGTATGGCAAAAGGGACTAGGGGTATAAGTGGACCACAAGCAAATAGAGTCAACAGTATGATGTTGTTGCAAAAAAAAAGCAAACATACTGGATGCATAACAGGTGTGTTGTGAACAAGACACAAAAGTCAATTCTTACCGCTCCTAATCACTCTGCGGATGGTTTAGGCCTAGCGGAATATTGTGTCCAGTTCTGGGCACCGCATTTCAAGAAAGATGTGGAGAAACTGGAGAGGGTCCAGAGAAGAGCAATAAGAATGATTAAAGGTCTAGAGAACATGACCTATGAAGGAAGGCTGAAAAAATTGGGTTTGTTTAGTTTGGAAAAGAGAAGACTGAGAGGGTGTTATAAGGAGGAGGGAGAAAACTTGTTCATCTTAGCCTCTAAGGATAGAACAAGAAACAATGGGCTTAAACTTCGGCAAGGGAGGTTTAGGTTGGACATTAGGAAAAAGTTCCTAACTGTCAGAGTGGTTAAACACTGGAATAAACTGCCAAGGGAGGTTGCGGAATCTCCATCTCTGGAGATATTTAAGAGTAGGTTAGATAAATGTCTATCAGGGATGGTCTAGGAAGTATTTGGTGCTGCCATGAGGGCAGGGGACTGGACTTGATGACCTCTCGAGGTCCCTTCCAGCCCTAGAATCTATGAAGTCTTCTGTGTCAATGGAGTTATGATAGAAAGTCCATCCCATACTCAAGGCCTCTAATGCAATATCTAGTGTTTTGTCTGGTCTAATCATGTGTCTAAAGTAAAGCTTTTGTGTCTAAAGTATATCTAGGCAAATGATTATATAAGTCAGACTAGATCAGTGGTTTTCAACCTTTTTTCATTTGCACACCCCTAAAAAATTTTAAATGGATCTGTGGCCCTTTAGAAATCTTAGACATAGTCTGCAGATCCCTAGGGGTCTGCTGAGCACAGGTTGAATACCACTGTTCTATGGTAATGCCAACTTTCACGGACCCCCTAGACATAGTCTGCGGACCCCTAGGAATCCATGGATCACAGGTTGAAAACCACTGGACTAGATGATCATAATGGTCCTTTCCTACTGTCCTTAAAATCTATGGATCCTGGAAAAAATGCAAAGACATTATCCTCAGGTAATATATTGACTATAAATACTCAAATATATTATTTTTCAAAAATTATCTGCTGAATATTTTCCTCCTGGCTTTAATCTCAAGAGATGGGGCTCCCACCACTTCCCTTGAAAACTCTATTCCACAGGCCCTCGTCGGTTTTGGAATGAGAGCAGCCACTATGGGCCTGATTTTTAAGGGTATGTAGGTGCTGAAAGCTGCAGATAGGTACTGCGTGGGATTTCCTAAAGTGCCTTAGCACCTAACATCCTCCAGGGTTCAAGTCACAATGTCCTAGAAGTGTTTCTGGATGGGCTTTGGCACGAGGACTGGAAGTCAAAGTGGAAAAATTCTCTCCTGCATTTCTCATTGGGCTTCAGATTTTCTGACCTGTGCATAATTGCCAGTCAGGAAATACTATGCTTTCCCCCACTAAAAATATTTTTCTGTGAGGATGCACTTCCTAAGCACGGAGGTGAGTTTTCAGTTGAAAATTTGGATTAAATGTAGTTTAACACATAGTGGGGAAAAAACAGTATAGATAATCCTTTGCCACATGTCAAAATGCATAGAATCAAAGTGAAACATATGACGGGTTAGATCACAGAAACTCCCTTGGGAGCTGCCACTTGATGTCCCAAGACTACTTCTGCCCCTGCTTTCCTGCCCTGGCATCTTAGTGCCCTACCTGGTTTGAGCCAGACTCACTAGCCTGCTGCAAACCCAGACCCCAGCTCTGAATCACGTCCCCTAACAGCTGTAGGCTTGACTGAAAGCAGCTAACAGAAGTGTTCTTGTCTTTAACACTCAGATGCCAACTCCCAATGGGGTCTAAACCCAAATAAATCTGTTTTACCCTTTATAAAGTGTATACAGAGTATACTCATAAATTGTTTGCCCTCTATAACACTGATAGAGAGATATGGACAGTTGTTTGCCTCCCCTCCCCCAGGTATTAATACATACTCTGAGTTAATAAGTAAAAAGTGATTTTATTAAATACAGAAAGTAGGATTTAAGTGATTCCAAATAGTAACAGATAGACCAAAGAGAATTACCAAGTAATATAAACTAAAACATGCAAATCTAAGTCTAATCGATATAGTAGACTATAACCTTTACAGAGATATGTTATATGGCACAGGTAGCATAAAACATATTCCAGTTATGTCATATTCCCATAAAGCATTATGGAATACAGCATCACAGAACATACACTCCACAGTCATAAGAAGTAAGAATATGCATTTATACAGCCCCTTGCTTATATGACTAAAATATGCATTGTGAAAAGAGGCAAAATAGATTAGCAGAAAAAAATATTTTCTCCTTAAGTATAGTAACTCCCAGATTAGCTACTCTTCTTCTACCTGATTCCTTGAATAATTATCAGAGTAGGCATATGCAGATTTCTCAGTCTGTTACAGCTCAATGCATTTAGTGGATGCTTCTGCTCCCATTAACATCAGTGTTAAAATTCCTATCGACTTCAGTGAGCAGGAGCAGGACCACAGAGCTTTATTTATCCTTTAAGATGGTTTTCTCCATAGGTCTCTTCTCTTGCATTTCAGAGGGCCAAATTCTGATTTTATTTATGCTTGAAGTCAATGAGCTTGTTCTGAATTTATAAGGATGTAAAAAATCAGAATCTGTCTCCCAGTCTTCATATTCCCAGCGTCCCTGAGCTAGAACTGTATCCAATTAATTTCTTTTAAGTCCTTGGTTTGAACTATCACCACACAGCTAGCTGGCCGCACAAATGGCACGGGACAGCCCTTCACCATCAGTAAACAAGTTCTCTGCACCTGTACCTAACAATTTCCCAGAATACATCTGTACTCTGCAATAATTTAATTATACCTCTTACTCTCATCAGCCCCAGACGTGATTTAACTATTCACGTTCAGAAAGTGATTGTGAGGGTATGTGAATTTAGGGACAATGTACAGGAAGAGCAATGTTAGAATGATATGACAGCAATGTACAAGAAGAGCAATGTCCTCTTCTGTTAGGCGCTCTGCCATTGACTCTGGAACTCCACCGTGGCAAGAGGCGGAAGCGGAGTCAATGGGGGAGCAGCAGCAGTCGACTCACCGCTGTCCGCACGGCCAGGTAAATCGACCTAAGATACGCCAACTTCAGCTACGCAAATATCTTAGGTCGACTCCCCCACCTCCAAGTGTAAACCTAGCCTCAGTCACTTACCATATTGCTGTAACTTTACTGCTCTCTTATATGTAAACATCTACCCTCCTTCAGGGCCCCATAACACTCGCTGTAATAGGGGCCTTGTGTGTTAAGATGGCCTAGTGGTTAGCACGCCTACTACCCTCTCCCAGAGGGTCACTCTTACAGTGGTGGCTCACTTCTACTCAGAGGTACAGCAAGCAGTACAGGTGGTTCAAGTCCCTCTTGTAGTAAGGGCAGTGGTAGGAGAGCCCAAGTCCACCCACTCCACTAGGCTCTGACCCAGGGCCCTAAGAGAGTCAACAGTGTCTGGCCCCCAAAGGTGCCCTCTGAGTTACCTCCCCTGGGTCACTTCTTGCTGCTGCTTTCCTCTCTCAGCGGTCAGTCCCAGATACAGTGAAAAGAAAATGAAAAGGTAACCAAACCATTACCCCAGACGGACTCAGCATACAGTCACACTCCCTATGGGAGGCTTCTCCAGCACCCTTCTCAGGAGCCTTCAGGATAGGTCTGTCCTGCTCCTCAGCCTCCCTCTTCTGAATGGGGTTGCTCCCTTTTCAACCTCTTTTCCAGTTCCAGCATGGGCTGCAGGGATGGAAGGGTGGCGCTATCTGGGCCCAGTACTGTCCTTTAACCTCTTTCAGCCCAGTGTGGGGTTTGGATACCCCATTACACCACATTGATGAGTTCAGCTGAGATTCAGTATTACCAGCAAGACTAATATCTATATCTATCTATCTATACATAGTCACAGTTTCAGGTTAACTGCACAAGTCTTCCCTCTGTATGGCCTCTGAAGGGCACCCACATAAGATTTCTGGTTCCCAGATGTCACCTTTTTTGGGCAGAGACCCGGGTCTGCCTCCTTTCTGAGTAGGTTTAAAGGGTGCACATCTCCCAGCCTTACACTGTGATATCCCAAGCAAGCCAGTCTGCCAAAAGGCCAGGCCTGTGCTGTGCTTTCTCTCTGAGGTTATTGCCATAGTCACAAATTACCACACAGTTCTTTCTAAGTAAGCTCATTTATTCTTAAGGCAAAAGTATTATAGAGAAAACGTAAAAAAACAGAAATTCCTATATGCATGCAAGCAGCTTACCAGAGGTCACCCATCAATCTTATGGGGCCCTAATAGGCCAAAGTCTTTCCAATCCTTCTGCAAGGGTTGTGACCCCCGCTTAGACAGAAGATCCTGTTTTCTGGATCAGAAAGAAGGTGCTGAGTCAATTTGAATGAAGCCTTTTTATGCCAAAGCCCTTTCTTTGTCTGTTGGTCTCTGAATAACCCAGTTTGAGCAAGTATATGCAAGACTCTCTGGGGGTGGTACTTGTCTGGAGGTGTTTAAAACCTAAGTGATTCACTTTGAGCATCCCCTACTGTTTTTGATTCCTGAAGGAGTTGTGATAACCCTCCCCCATGGAACAGAACACAACCATACATACAATCCCTGGCCCACTGTGATACATAAACTACATACAATATGTTCCCTCAAAAATACTGCATGCGGTTTTAATATCTGTCACACATGTCTACCCACATGGCAATCACATCTTTAATTGCAATGTAGACATACCTAAGACAGAAAGTATAGTATTAAGGTGAGGAACATGAACAACAGGACTGAGCTTTTCAAGACACCTAAAGGAAACACGTGCCCAACTCTCACTGGAATTCAGTGGAAGTTGAGCATCTAACTCCCTTAGGTTTCTGACTGGGATATCAAAGCCAGGATGTACTTTGAAAGAAGAAATGGCTCAGGATGAGGCAGGGTGTAAAAACTAGAATGTTTTTATTCAGTTCACTTTATCACATATCTAAATAATATGAAATATGGAATTCTCACCAAGGGGATAGCATTTGTTGAGTGAGAAGGATAGCCAATATACAGAAGGGAATTTAAGAATGACTTGGTTATTCAGGGTGCATAGACAAATCAGTAACTGATTTTCATTAAAAAGAGAAGGAATCTTAATTACAGGCAAGGTTCTGTGGAAAAAATAATATTTGATCATGTGATTAAAGTCTGTATTGTAAAGTTTATGCACAGGCAACTTTAATTCTGCCATTTCTTAACTTTTTAGTGCTTGACTTTGCAACCTTAATATTCTTTAAATGTCATATTTTGTGTGTAATTTTCTAGGTTTAGAAAAACAAACTGAAAAAAATCTATTACGTAGAACTGTACTGATGCTCACACATTTCATCAGCAAGTTTAGAACCTTTGGATCCACCACACAGACCTCTGTCACTTGAGGTAGTGGAGTAACTGATATCAGTAGTAGGTTGCCATCATGTGCACGGGCCACCATTAGAGGAAAATGAAGCAGCAACTTGCCAGTTGGTTTCACAATTGTTTGTTGACAACAGATGAATGTTGAGGCCCAGGAATACTGGGTTTTATTACAGGTTCTGGCAGGAGGTGCTCTACTGGTTACAGATCCTCTACCCCATACCCTCAATGCCTGACGTCTTCTGCCCCTGGCATGTCTTTCCTCTCCATGTCCAAATCCCAGTCTCAGTCTACAACCCCCTCAGTGCCTTGACACAATTCTCCAGCTCCTTGTCTCAGATACCCTACCTCCCACTTCCTCATCCCAGTCTCCCCCTGGCACTGTGTACCTCAAAGCTGTATGCTGGCACCCCCTTATTCACCCATCATATAATTATGATATATTTCATATAAAGCATGCCATGTACGATATCAAGTGAAAAGTCATGATCTGCTGAAACCTATTGTTCTGTCAAAATATATACATCATTAGTGTGTAGGAAGTTATGAGATTTTGTTGTATGGTTGTTACTGAAATATGTTGTAGTTTGAGAGTCTAACCAGAGCAGCCCAACACAGTAGCATTTAATTTCAGAAAGGGGGATTACACAAAAATGAGGAAGTTAGTTAAACAGAAATTAAAAGGTACAGTGCCAAAAGTGAAATCCCTGCAAGCTGCATGGAAACTTTTTAAAGATACCATAATAGAGGCTCAACTTAAATGTATACCCCAAATTAAAAAAAATAGTAAGAGAACCAAAAAAGTGCCACTGTGCTAAACAACAAAATAAAAGAAGCAGTGAGAGGCAAAAAGGCATCCTTTAAAAAAGTGGAAATTAAATCATATTGAGGAAAATAGAAAGGAGCATAAACTCTGGCAAATGAAGTGTAAAAATATAATTAGGAAGGCCAAAAAAAAAAAATTTGAAGAATAGTTAGCCAAAGACTCAAAAAGTAACAGCAAAATTTTTTTTAAGTATATCAGAAGCAGGAAACCTGCTAAACAACTACTGGGGCCACTGGACAATTGAGATGCTAAAAGAGCACTCAAGAATGATAAGGCCATTGCGGAGAAACTAAATTAATTCTTTGCATTGGTCTTCACGGCTTAGAATGTGAGGGAAATTCCCAAACCTGAGCCATTCTTTTTAGGTGACAATCTGAGCAACTGTCATAGATTGAGGTTCGGTTTTGGAACAAATTGATAAACTTAACAGCAATAAGTCACTAGGACCAGATGGAATTCACCAAGAGTTCTGAAGGAACTCAAATGTGAAATTGCAGAACTACTAACTGTAGTTTGTAACTTATCATTTAAATCAGCTTCTGTACCAAATGACTGGAGGATAGCTAATGTGAGGCCAATTTTTAAAAAGGGCTCCAGAGGTGATCCTGGCAATTACAAGCTAGTAAGCCTGACTTCAGTATCGGGCAAACTGATTGAAACTATAGTAAAGAACAAAATTGTCAGACACATATATGAACATAATTTGTTGGGGAAGAGTCAATACGGTATTTGCAAAAAGAACAGGAGTACTTGTGGCACCTTAGAGTCTAAAAAATTTATTTGAGCATAAACTTTCACAAATAAATTTGTTAGTCTTTAAGGTGCCACAAGTACTCATGTTCTTTTTGCAGATACAGACTAACATGGATGCTACTCTGAAACCTGCCAACATGATATTTGTAAAGGGAAATCATGCCTCACCAATCTACTAGAATTATTTGAGGGGGTCAACAAGTATGTGGACAAGGGGATACAGTGTACTTTGATTTTCAGAAAGCCTTTGACAAGGTCCCTCACCAAAGGCTCTTAAGCAAAGTAAGCTATCATGGGATAAGAGGGAAGGTCCTTTCATGGATTGGTAACTGGTTAAAAGATAGGAAACAAAGGGTAGGAATAAATGGTCAGTTTTCAGAATGGAGAGCAGTAAATTGTGGTGTCCCCCGGGGGTCTGTACTGGGACCAGTCCTATTCAATATATTCATAAATGATCTGGAAAAAGGGGTAAACAGTTAGGTGACAAAATTTGCAAATGATACAAAACTGCTCAAGATAATTAAGTCCCAGGCAGACTTTGAAGAGTTACAAAAGGATTTCACCAAATGAAATTAATAGGAAGGTTTAAAACAAACAAAAGGAAGTAGTTTTTCACACAATGCACAGTCAACCTTTGGAACTCCTTGCCAGAGGATGTTGTGAAGGCCAAGACTATACCAGGGTTCTTAAAGAACTAGATAAGTTAATGGAGGATAGGTCCCTCAATGGCTATTAGCCAGGGTGGGCAGGGAGGGTGTCCCTAGCCTCTGTATGCCAGAAGCTGGGAATGGGTGACAAGGGATGGATCACTTGATGATTACCTGTTCTATTCATTCCATCTGGGGCACCTGGCATTGGCCACTGTTGGAAGACAGGATACCGGGCTACATGGACTTTTGATCTGATCCAGTATGGCCATTATTATATTCTTATTTAGATATCTTCATTTCCCCAAATTGATTTTGCTGTGCAAGAAACTGGTTAACTTCCCTTCCAGGAAATAAGAAAACAGAACCCAGCTGCAATTCTGTCAAGATCAGATGCTTATTTTAGTTATAAATAAAAAAGAGGTAGGTGGGACATTTGAAAAAAGCAACAATAGTACACAAGGAATTATTTACTTGGGAAAGCTGCTCGGTTAATATTTCCTAGCTTAATCATGGAGTTTTTACAGATATTTTTTTCACCATCATATCAAATTTAATGGGGTATTTCTTAAAAGAGGATTCTGTCATACCATTTAGCAATAAGGCCATTATTTAGTTTTGTAATAAGGCAATAAATTGCTCAATGGGATTGGCTAAGAGATGTCTCAAGCCTTTCATATCATATTTTAAGTGAGAGCTCAGATCTGCTTCAACCTATAAACATTTGGGTCATATTTTCAAAAACAGCCTCTACAATGGCACCCGCTGTTTTGTGCCTGCAATTTTAAGTGCAATCACTTACAAACACAAATAATAAAAAGCAGACACCTGAATACCTGAATTGATCAGACTGTCAGGCATCTAGGTTCCATTACTTCTCCAGGAAGTCCACTACGGAATTTAGCATTGCTATTAATCACATGTGGAAGGTGCTCAGATACTACAGTAATGGGTGACAGTATAAAACAGATCAGTAGATTATTTTTTACATTCATAAAATTGTGGGGGCAATTCATTAGGCTTGGATGAACACTTGTGAAAATTTCTCCCTAAGCTGTAGAGCTTCATTTTTTAAAAAATTAAATCAGTATAATTAAGAAATTAAAAAAGAAAAAACCTACGTTGAATAAACTGAGTGACAGAAAGATGAGTGGGCCCAATCCTCAGCTGATGTAAATTAGCATAGCTCCTTTGACTTCAAGTCCAATGACTTGAGCGTTATGATCTCACCCACAAATTTTAATATCTTCAGTGAAAAAAAGTGTTCCACAACATCCTCAGATGTAAAATGAAACCACAAAAGAGTAGCAAAATAAAACCAGTTCAGCAATATAAAAATCCATAAAAACAGCCATTTTAGAAAAGAGTCCACTCTTCAAATGGCCAGGCTAAACTACACATAAGGTTAACCTGGCCTTTCTCCTAAGATTCTCAAACACGAGACCTCCAAACTGAGCATGGAGGAAATTGCAACCCTAATTGTTTCGAATAATCTCACCAAACACATAGTTAATTTAATAATATGGCTGTTTTTATATTTTTATAAGCCTACCACTTTATTCTCACCTGCCCCAGTTTCACCTGGTCAAACACTAGTTCCTAAACACAAAATTGAGTGAATTGTAGCTTTTCTTTCTCTTTCTTTCTTTCTTTCTTTCTTTCTTCACAAACTCTTTATAAATCAATCCCATAACATGGGAATCTATGAAATTAACAAATAATAGCTCTGAAGCATCTGTACAGTTCTTGATGTATTCAGTGTTTGAGGTTTGAAATTTGATCTCAAAGTGAGTAGTTTGAATATACATATTGGATGTCAAATACATTTATCTGCAACTGAATGCGAGCATTAGACATCAAATACTTGCATTCAGCTGAATCATCCAGACTAGTTTTGATGATTTGAAGAGACTCAGTGAAATGAAATCTTTATAAATATATCAGAGCATAGGCGCTGACTCCGTGGGTGCTCCGGGGCTGGAGCACCCACAGGGAAAAATTAGCAGGTGCTCTGCACCCAGAGGGAGCCAAGTTCCCCCCACCCCCTCCGCTTCCTGCCTCCTAACAGCTTTTTGGCAGCGTTTTGGACTTTCCAGGTGGGGGGGAGGAGTGGGGACGCAGCACGCTCAGGGGAGGAGGCAGAGAAGAGATGGAGCAAGGGCAGGGACTTGGGGGATGGGGATGGAATGGGGCAGGGACTTTGCGGAAGGGGTGGAATGGGGGCGGGATGAGGGTGGTGCAGGGGCAGAAAGAGGCAGTGGAGGGTGGGGCCTGGAGCAGGGAAGGGTCGAGCACCCACTGGGAAAAGGGGAAGTTGGCGCCTATGCATCAGAGGGGGTGGGGGAGAGGACTTCTTTAAATTAAGGGCCAGTGCTGGCATATGAACAAATTGATATAAAATGGCCATCAGTAAGTTTAGGCTTGAAGTTAGATGAAGGTTTCTAACCATTAGGGGAGTGAAGTTTTGGAACAGTCTTCTAAGGGGAGTAGTGGAAGCAAAAAACCTCACTTGTTTCAAGACTGAGCTTGATAAAAGTTTATGGAATGAATGGTATTATGAGGTTGCCCATCCATGACTGCTATTAGCAAATATGTCTGACAGCCAGAGATGGGGCACTAGAGAGCCCTGAGTTACTACAGAAAATTCTTTCCCAGGTCTCTGGCTGGTGGATCTTACTCAGAGTCTAACTGATCACCATGTTTGGAGGAAGGAATTTCCCCATAGGTCAGGCTGGCGGAGACCCTGGGGATTTTCACCATTCTCTGCAGTATGGGACACAGGTCACTTGCTGGTTTGAACTAGGGTAAATGGTGGAGTTTCTTTAACTTGAAGTCTTTAAATCAAGATTTGAGGACTTTAGTAACTCAGCCAGAATCACAGCATATCAGGTTTGGAAGGGACCTCAGAGGTCATCTAGTCCAACCCCCTGCTCAAAGCAGGACCAATCCCCAGACAGATTTTTGCTCCAGATCCCTAAATGACTCCCTCAAAAACTGAATTCACAATGCTGAGTTTAGCAGGGTAATGCTCAAACCACTGAGCTATCCCTCCCCCCAAAGTTGAGGGCATACTCTAAGAGCGGGTGGGTGATGTTCTGTGGCCTGTGATATGCAGGAGGTCAGACTAGATGATCCCTTCTGGCCTTAAAATCTATGAAATATTCATGTTTTCTGTCCCACTATTTAACCAGCTGTACAGTTAGCAGATTATTTGAAACCATGTCCTATAAGAGAAAGCTGGCGCATCATCCTCCAATTGTACCATCTAGAACTGGGCAAATACTGACTGAACCAATTTTTTTAAAAATAAAATTGTTTTGGGTTGATTCAAAATGGAATTTTTTTAGGTTTCTCAGCAAAACAAACATTTAGTTTCACTTTGGGATTTTTATCCCCTTTTTAAAAGTCTTTTACAAAATTGGCAATTTTCAAAACAAAAACTTATTTTGGAATGAAAAGTCAAAATGCTTCATTCCAGAAATGCCAAAATGAAATGGTTAGACTTTTTCAAAAGATCATTTTTTTCAACCAAAGCTATTTGCTGAATACAATATGAATTTGCAAATAATTTTGGTGCACCCAAAACTGCACTTTTCTGCCAGCTAATTCCATCTCTAGTACTATCATACCATGCTGTGCCGTGAACCAGTTTTAAAAAGCGATTCTTAAGAAGATATGGCTCTCATTCTGCTCCACTGAAACTCAAATACACTATTTCTGCAAGTTACCTGATTCCTACAGGCCAAGGGATTGACAATCTCAAATTATAGCTCAGTGCTGAAGCCTGAACTAATGTGAATAGTACCAATGAAGATAACTCACTCGAGTAAGCTACTGGATCCTTTATGAATTCAAGTGTCTCCCATCTGATATTGTTCTTTCAAGCCTGCTGATATTTTTATTGTGACTTGCAACAAAATCACAAATGACTTTTTTAAAATAAAGGAAGATGCTAGGTAAGAAACACTTTGCTCTTTGCAAAGTACCAATCAGATGGAAAGGATCTTGATTTATAAACACAAAGATATTAGCATTTGACAAATTATTACTTAAACGTCACAAAATCTTTCATATTCCCTTTGAGGATTGACAGATTTAGAATCTGTGTGCTACATTGTTTAGCAGATGTTTCAGAAGAAAAAAATACTTTTACATTGACTACTACATATTAAATTTCACTGAGAAGCACTGATTTATAAAACAATGTCCCATACCTGGGTGTTGCTTGACATCAGTAACTCTGAATAAAATGATTTAGCTATCAGTACCGCATGCATTCTGAAAGTTTATCATTAGGCAGAAAGGTTAAATAAAAAAGCCACATTTTCTGCTAGCATTTACACTGCTAAATCCACCGAGTTCAGGATTGGAGGCACAGAACTGCAGGTGCCTCAAATTACCTCATTGGTTTTGGTGCGAGTCAGAACAGTAGCTTACTCTTAGAGAGAAAATTTGCTTGAACAATTGAGATATCAAACTTCAGTTCATTCATCACAGTATAATATCAACATAATGATCATTTACAACAAAAGACATTTCCAGCAGGAAGGAAATGATGGCTGCAGGCAAAGTGAACAAATTTTCCTAATGAAATCTGCATGTAACATTTAGGGCAAGGGGTTCTCAAACTGGGGGTCAGGATCTCTCAGGAGATCAAGAGGTTATTACATGGGGGGTCATGAGCTGTCAGCCTCCACTCCAAACCCTCCTTTGCCTCTTTGTAATAAACCTCTTCTTCCCAAATCAGGACCTTAGTGTCCAAAATCTGGGTGCTTAACATGAACCTCCCCCAAGCTTATTACCAGCTTGGATCTGATCTCGCTGCCACCAATCAGGATTCGGAGTACCTGATCAGCTCTCCCGGGTCTCCCCAATCCTTTCCCTGAGGGTACCCCCTAGACCCAGAAGCTCTGAGTCTACC
>NC_133776.1:78497197-78580444 GCF_003597395.2 Chelonoidis abingdonii
TCAGAGAGCTCAGACTCTCCTGTGGTTCCTACATCTCACCATCTCTTGAGCAGAGACTGCCAGACACGTTCTGTTAGTGCTATTTGAATGGAGGAACATGGATTAGCCCATTAAACTCATTTTCACCTCTGATGGAATGTGAACCCTTGAGTGCCAGCAAAGCCCCTTGGAATCTGTAAATATGAGTCTTGTAGCTAGAAGATTTAAGTTTCTAAAACAGAGTTTGTGAAACAATTTGATTATTTTGTGGGTTAGGATAAATTTGAGAGCTATTGGACTGTACAGGGACATGAAGCAAAACACATGTAATGTTTACTTAACCAGTTCATGGCAGCTAGTGATAACTTTACCTAGTTGTTAATATTGCATACGTTATTTTTGTAGGACTATCGAGATATTGTAGATACTCCAATGGATTTCAGCACTGTGAAAGAAACTTTGGAAGGAGGAAATTACACCAATCCTCTGGAATTTTACAAAGATGTTCGCTTAATATTCTGCAACTCTAAAGCTTACACACCTAATAAAAAGTCACGGGTAAGTGATTAAAATGTGGATACATGACATCTCAGACCATTTCTGCTAAGATCTTCAATCACACTTTCATATAAGGAATGAATGGCACTTGGAATGTGCAGATGGAGGTCGTAGCATGATATTTTTAAATATAAATGAACAGTGTTTGTCATTTTAAGGACCTAGGATAATAAATCCCCTTTGCAAAGCCCTCCCAGAACATGCTTCAGGTGACTGTCTCAGTTTCTTGAAAACGTTCAGGCACAACATTCAGAGATACTGTAGTTATAGTCTAGATCAGTGGTTCTCAAAGTATGTACCATTGTGGGCCTCATCCACACCCTATACATACTACCTGTATGGATCTTAGGATGTCACATGGGCTGCAGCGCTGTGCTGATGGGGCCACAAGCGGGCCATGGGTTGAGAACTACTGATCTAGATATTATGGGTATATCTACACTGTAGGAAAAACCCATGGCAGTGAGTTGGAGAGCCTAGGTCAACTGACTTGGGCTCATACTGTGGTGCTAAAAATAGTAGTGTTAATACTATATATATCTGGAACATCATCAATGTTGTAAAGTTACCCAGACTGGCAGGTGTAGTTACTAAAACTACTTTTCATTCATCTGTTGACACTGTCTAAAGTTGGAGCAGATTTTGTTCTGGTAATATGTGCGAGAGCTGACAGTAATGTTACTGTGATTCCAGAAGCCAAGCAAAACCAATGTAGGCATGACCGTTAGTAATGCAGGAAAATAATGCATATTAAAAACAGCGCCCTTGTCCCAGCGCACTCATTTAATGCCACCATTTAACGTACTTGGAAAGAGTGCCAGTTCCCATTTCAGGTACCGCTGCCATGTAGGAAATGGCCCAGCCCGTTTGTTTACTTGCCGCTTCTGCAGATTCAGCTGATCATAGCTCCCAGTGGCCACAGTTCACTGCTCCAGGCCAATGGGAGCTGCTGGAAGTGGCGGCCAGTAGGTCCCTCGTCCTGCGCCGCTTCTAGCAGCTCCCATTGGCTGGGAGCCACGATCAGCCGAACCTGCAGATGCGGCAGGTACACAAACCAGCCCAGCCTGCCAGGGGTTTTCCCTGCACAAGCAATAGGACAAGTTTGGGAACCAATGATCTAGTGCACTTTGAATTCATACCCTACCTTAACATGCACTAACTTCCCCATGTAGACAAGCCCTTAGAGTCTCAAGTGTTCTCCTCTGTGTTCTGGTGTGGAGGAAATTACTTCACCCTTTTTTGGGGTAAAGCTTCCCCCCGTCTCCATACAATCTGCTAGCCACTGTATAAGGAGGTAAAGCCGTGGGTTCTCCCACTCTCATCCCCTTCCTCTCCACTCACTCACAGTAGGGGAGTATCAGACATACAGTCCCTGCCCTTACCTCTTCGTGCCGGAGGCATGACCCAAGCAGCGCTAACTTGGCTGCTCAGAGGATGAGATGCCTTGGCTGTACTTACAGTGAACTTACCAGGCTTCTCTCTCAGCTGTATTGGGGCTAATAAAAAAAATCTATCCTTTGATTAAATAGGCTGAAATTGACTTCATGCGAAAAAAGAAAAGAAAAAATGATGATTAACTTCACTTGTGACTTTGGGAGGTTTAATGAACTGTTTTCATCCTTTCTTATTAGGGGTACCACCTAACTTGTTTGTCTAGTTTGTCATCTATTAGGTTTGTACAATAAATAAGATTAATTATATTTTAAGACCATAAACTCTGAAATATTTCATTCTTGATTTCTATAGCTAGAATACAGATGACTTCCATATACTAGTACGTGTTATGATCTTTCCAGTTGTCTGTCGGTATGGATTTTGCTTTTGGAATATTGAGGTTGATATATTTCTGTGAATCTTTACGTTATTTTGCTTGGAATTGATCTCCACAAGTTAGAGGAATCAGTAAATATGGCCATAATTTCTTTCTCCAGATCTATAGCATGACGCTTAGACTATCTGCCTTATTTGAAAATCATATTAAAAACATCATCTCTGAATACAAGTTGGCCATGCAGTGTCAGAAGAGGAATAGGCCACGCTATCGAAAACGACTAAGGAGCAGTAGTAGTTCGCCATCTAGTAGCAGAGCATCCAGGTAACTTAATAATGAAACTCTCTATATGCATTGTGACAGGGTAGATCACAGAACCGCCCCCCACCCCCGGGAGCTGCCACCCGATGTGCCAAGATTACTTCTACCCCTGCTTTCCCTGCCAGCTTAGGACTCCAGCACCCTGTCTAGCTGAGCCAGACACTCCTGTATGCTCCAACAAAAACCCAGGATCTGAATTACTTATTCCAAAGCTGCAGGTTTACCTGAAAGCAGCTCATAGAAGTGTGCTTCTCTTTAGCACTCAGACGTCCAACTGCCAATGGCATCTAAACCCAAATAAGTCCATTTTACCCTGTATAAAGCTTATGCAGGGTAAACTCATACATTGTTAGCCCTCTGTAACACTGATAGAGAGAGTTGTTTGCTCCCCCAGGTATTAATACATACTCTGAGTTAATTTAATAAATAAAAAGTGATTTTGCTAAATACAGAAAGTAGGATTTAAGTGGTTCCAAGCAGTAACAGACAGAACAAAATAAGTCACCAAGCAAAATAAAATAAAATGTGCAAATCTATGTTTAATCAAACTGAATACAGATAATCTCACTCTTAGAGATGCTTCAGTAAGTTTTTTTCCTCAGACTGGACACCTTCTAGGCCTGGGCACAATTCTTTCCCTTGGTATAGCTCTTGTTCCAGCTCAGGTGGTAGCTAGGGGATTCTTCATGATGGCTTCTCTCTCCTTTATTCTGTTCCACCCCTTTATATATCGTTTGCATAAGGCGGGAATTCTTTGTCCCTCTCTGGGTTCCCACCCCACCCTTCTCAATGGAAAGACACCAGGTTAAAGAGGCCCTGAGTTCAATCCCCAGCATTTCTGGATTCCAGTTCAGGTGACATGATCACATGTCACTGCAAGACTTCATTGCCCACTTGCCAGCACACAGGAATACAGGAAGACTTACAGGTAAAATACAGCCATCTGCACACAATGGTCCTAGTTAATGGGAGTCATCAAGATTTCAAACCATCATTAATGGCCCACACTTTGCATAATTACAATAGGCCCTCAGAGTTATATTTCACATTTCTAGTTTCAGATACAAGAGTGGTACATTTATACAAATAGGATGATCACACTCAGTAGATTCTAAGCTTTGTAATGATACCTTACAAGAGATCTTTTGTGTGAAGCATATTCCAGTTACATTTTATTCACTCATTAGCATATTTTTATAAAAGTATATAGACTGCAATGCCACATGCATATTTTGAAATCCTGTTTTAGGGGGAAATAAACGTTCAGATAAGAAGGCAGTAACAATATGGCTTATTTTATAGTACAGTCTCTCCTGTGAGTGACCAGATTGTGAGTTTAAACACTGGAACTTGTGCGTAATCCTAGCAAGGGGAGGTGTGCTTTATAAAAGTGTGAAAAGAGCTGTATAAAAGCCATATTCATTTCTATAACACATTAACAAAGCAAACTGTATGTTCCTTTTAGAAAAGCAAGATAAAATCTTGTTCTTGAACAGTTGTATTCCTTTAATAAATTCACCAATATTTTTTCTCTGTTATATATTTTAGAGTACTATAACTATGTAATCTTTGAGATAGAAAATCAGATGCTCCATGTTACATTTAAATATCACACTTACACTGATAACCTGGTAACAGTGTTATATGTGGCTTTGTTTTTTAAATCCTTTTGCATTAACATTTGTATATTTTTGGGGATGTTTCATATCTTCAGCCCTAAAGGGAAACAGAAACAAGTGAAGGTGCAACCTAAAATCAACCAGAATACCTCACTGCCTTTGACTAGGACTAGCTCTTCAGTTTCATCTCATGGTAAGTAGAATAAAAAATGGTGTACATGGCAGAACCAAATTCTGAAAACAGGAGTGCCTAAAGTATTTCCACTGCTGCTTCCTGAGGGGTATTTATTGCTGATCTTAAACAAACTCGTTGTATTCATCTATCAAAGGCTAGTATCTAATTGCTGTATAATTAAAGATTTTGGTTATGTAAGTATGTTTGTTTGGCATAGATTACATGCAAACTAGATACATCCCTCAAGTTCTTGGTAAGTTACTAGTGTATCAAAAACTTGGTTTCCTCTGCATTAGTTAAAGAAAAGATTGAGCCATTTTGGACCTGTGAAATCTGATTGTTTGCACAGTGCCCTAACATGTCAGTATAAGGAGAGATTAAGGAAATCGTCTGAGGTTTATGCTGTCCTGTTTTAAGTTTCAGATACTACAGAGGAGGCTCTGGGTTCAGCCATTGGTGAAGAAACTGAGGGCCAACCATCCTCATCTGGGTTAAATACACAGAACCGAAGTGGAAATAACATTGATCCAGGGAAAAATAGACTAGTCAGGAGTAAATCCACACCAGTTAAACAAGGTTGGAAGTTATATGCTTTCTTTGGATGACTATTTTTTACTAGAAAAGAAATCTGCTTCTGGTACCTATGAACTACTGTAGACAAACACTTACTGCACTGCAAGCTGTGCTATAAATCTGTAGTTCTCCAGTGTGCTCCTCAAACTCCATGAGGACTACGGTCGCCAACTTTCTAATTGTTTAAAACCAGATACCCCTGCTCTCTGTTCCCCCAAGATGCACCCTCCTCCCCTGCTCACTGTTCCCTCTCAGGAAGCTGGAGTGATTGAGCAAGATGGTGCTGAATTTTGAGACTTAGAACAGCATGAGAAGTTTAAAAGAAGTGTTTGTTCTTTGCCTTTTGGAAAACTTTGTTTTCTCATACTTGATACCTTTCTACAACAAAATTCTCCACTGAAAATTCATGTAGAAAAAACCTCTAGCCTTAGGAGCGTTCATTAAATGTCTCATCTATTCTATAGGTAGGCTTTCCCCACACACGTTTTCAGGGACTTTTTTTATTTTTAAAAGAGAAGCCTGATTGCACACTCAAATGAAGCAAACATAATGAACTGATTCAGCGTGGTATTATACAAATACATATTGATATTTACCCAATGTGCACTTATCTGCAATTGTGTCTTAATGCTTAGAGCTTGTCTATATTAGAAAAGTTGTACAATCTTAACTAAATTAATGTTGAAGTCTGTGTAGTTAAGTAGATGATACCCCCAATGTAGACACACTTCAACCCATTTAATTCTTGTTTAGCATGTACTAGTAAACTATTACATTAAATTAAACTGATTTAAGTGAGGGTTAAACACATTTAAGTGTATCTACATTAAGTGAGATGTAGCACTGCCACTAATATCCAAAAAAAGTTTACAAATTTTCCTATAACTTGGTTAAAAGCCTATTCCACCTCTTTTCTGTGTGTTAGATACCAAACGGTACAGGAATGTGAGGTTTTTTTTTTCTTGGGGTGAAGGTGAAGGAGAAGTTCCACAAACTTAGAAAAGGCAAGTTTCAGCTATACAAACAAGAATGCCTTTCTATAACATCATATATTAAGATCACACCAAACAAACCTGGCAGCATATGTAATTCTGCTATAAAATGCAGCAAACCATTTGCCAGAGTACTGCTAACTACCAGGCCCATTTTCCATTCTCCTGATCATCTCGTTTCTGTTTTAGAATCTCTCTAAATTTGGTACAAATTTTATGGCTTTTGGTGTACTATGCACATTAAGATTTGTTTTTGTAGAAATTAAGTCTTTTTAGGTGTCTAACTAGTTCTTTGAAAAACTGGGAAGTGATTTTTGGCTGTTTAAAAAAGTATTATATTTTAAGTCAAACTTATTTTAAAAACTGTCGCTAGAATAGGCATCTCAGAATATTGTTTGACTAGAAATATATTAATCGACACTCTTGATAACTCACTGAAAAGTAGCCTTGCCCTACTTCCCAAGTGTGTGTTGGGGGGTGGGAGCAGTAACTGGCATTGAGGGGTGCTGGTACTGTAGGGGAACTAACTGGCATTGAGGGAGGAACGCTGTGTGTGGGCACTAGAATTTTAGGGAGAACAGTAAGTGTCACTAAGAGGGTTCTAGGTGTGGAGGGAGCAGTAAATGGCATTGAGGGGATATGAGGGGATGATTAACTGGAATTGATGGAGCATGCTGTGGGTGGGGGCACTAATTGGCAGAGAGAGGGCAGTGGAATTGGGGGAACCATTAACTGGCAATGGTGGGATGGGGTGTGTGTGATGGGGGTGGGCAAATCGGGCCATAGTGGGGTGGTGTTGGTCCCCAGAGCAAGAGGCCAGGGCAAGAAAATGAGGGCACAGCGGTGCAGATATGGGAGACAGACAGGATTTCCCCTCAGATAGTGGCGGTGCCGGTACCTATCTCTCCACCCGAGAGGCTGGAGCGAGGAGACAGCCAGTTCTCCCCATTAGCATCTGAGTAGCTGCTTCTCTTCCTGCCATCTTGGTGTGGAGGCTGATCACAGTTACTCTGGTAACCGGACTTTTAGTGTCCAGTCAGCTGTGCTGACCAGACACTGCCAGGTCCCCATTTTGATTGGACTTTCTGGTAGAAAGCTGGACACCTGCCAACCCTAGAGTGAACCCTGTACTGAAACAGTTACCTAGTGGGCTTAAACCCTGCTGTTTCAAACAGCTAAATGTACTTGTGATCTCTCCACCTGAGTGCAGTATTAAATTGAGCTTATTTCCCTGCTTTGTCATGTTTCCAGACATGTTTTTTACAATTCTGAAATCTGTTATCTAAACTATGGGATAAATGTTCTCCAAAGATTCAACCAATGCCCCAAAAATGTTGCCAAGATGGGAAAAGTTGATAATTCTTAAAGAAAGTTAGGAGTTTCCCAAAAGCTTTTAGGAAATTGCTGACATTTTATTTGGCATATTAAAGCTGAAGAGAAGGGGGAAAATATTTTAAAAGTTGAACAGAAATGTGCTGACTAGCTCATGGCTTTTTTACTTAGAGGTTACACAGTGGTTAGAATTTTCACAAGGCTATGCTGGAACAGGTGTAAGTGTTTCACTCTTCTGAAACTGTCAAAGGGTACACACTTCTTTGTGAACATATGAATATTTTTGTAAATAAAATTTCTATCATATTAAGGTGCACTTATAAAAATGTGTTATTTGTTATGGGATAGGGCTTCACTTTTCCAGTATTAATGTAATTTTTCAAACTTCACAAGCAGCATGTGTTAACTGTGAAAGGAGAAACATTTTAAGCCCCAGCACAGCAAAGGCGCTAAAGCATGTGCTGAGCTTTCAGTACCTAGTAATCTTATCGATTTCAGTTGGACTACTCACATGCTTAATATTAAGTATGTATTGAAATGCTGATTGGGGCCTTACAGAACAGATGTTTGATAAGGGCTGATAGCACAAGCTATTTGAGAGACATGTAAATTTTTAATAGAAAATCCTTTTTATATTTGAAAAGAATTTTTCCCTTGAACTGCTGCAGTTCTGATTTAACTTTCACACTGTTAACAAGTTCTTTGTTTTTTGTGTTTGTTTAGATCAGTCTCTTGATGGACCACTTACAAATGGTGATAGCAGAGAGCCTCGGATAGCAGTCAAGCGAAAGTTAGTAAGTGCCTCAGAAGAGGAGGAACACCTAGAGGAAGAGGAGAAGAAGAGAGAATTAAAAGAAAAACCTGGTTTATCTTCATCAGAAAGTGGGGAGTCAGGATCCAGTTCAAGCTCTGAAAGCAGATGTGGCTCTGATTCAGATTCTGAATCAACCTCTAGAACAGATCAGGATTACATTGATGGAGATCATGACTACAGTAAAGTTGTGCAAACTAAACCCAAAAGAAAAATTAAAAGGAAAATTGCTAGTGGGAAAAGAAACTGGCAGGGCAGAGGGACAGGGAGGAGAGGTAGATGGGGCAGATGGGGTAGATGGAGCAGAGGGGGAAGAGGTGGCAGAGGAGGAAGAGGAGGCTGCAGCAGAGGAAGAAGAGGCAGGGGAGGAAGAAGAGGCAGAGGAGGTAGAGGAGCTTCACGAGGAGCAACCAGAGCCAAACGTGCACGAATGGCAGATGATGAATTTGAGAATCTGTTTGGCGGCCGATTTGGCGAGAATATGTTTGGAGGACGATTCAGTAGGCCACCACGAATTAAAACAAGGAACGAAGGCAGGAGAACTGTTTTATATAATGACGATTCAGATAATGACAACTTTGTGCACACCGAGGATCCTCTGAATCTTGGTACTTCCAGATCGGGCAGGGTGCGGAAAATGACAGAAAAAGCCAGGGTCAGCCATCTCATGGGATGGAATTATTGACAGATAAACATCTTTGAAAAATTTCAGATGAACTTCAAAGGCCTTCTACTGCAGGGATTTTACCAGAAAATCTACCAAGCAAGTTGTGGGGGGACTCCACTCACTTTCTACAGTGGTGCTTTTCCATTATGCCAGTATACATTTGTTTTAAGACTTCAGATTGCCACACTTCATTGGTCAAAAAAAAGCCTTACTTCATAGGTTTTAAATTACAGAAATTCTTCCCCACGCACTACAAATTCATTTTGTTTCAAGGAGCTTCCAGCTTCTCAATAATAGCATGACATTTTGAATCATGATTATGAAATCTCTCCCTTGTTTTGTTTTTTTGTATTATAGAAATAGCACCTTCTTACAGAGTTTTTATATGGTTTGTCATAAATCCTTATACACAGTAATAATTATAACTTTTGCACAATACACCAATCCTAAAGGCAGCTATAAAATGTTTACCGTTTCTATATTGTAAGAGGGATCTGGATTATTTTAATCTTCCCAGGCCAAACTTTCATGAATTGTGCTGAACTGAAGTATGTTTATACTACAGTTTAGGAGGGTTTGAAATGCTTTCTGTTGGTTTATAATTCATGTAAAAAGTGAGAAAAGGGTTGGTGCCTTGTAAATATGTAGCAAACCTTTGATGTGGTGTGTCCTAATGTGTGCGTTAACTTTATTAAAAAGAGAATACTTGAGAAGTATGAATATGTAGACAGAAGGTGCCAAATGCAAAAGTTACTTGCATCTATTTTCTTTTTGTCCTCTCATATTTTTATAACATTGATAGAGATTGTGCAGCAAAGGGTTAATGTCAACATTTGAAAGGTTTCTCCTCTTCAAAGCATTACATGTCTTAATAGTAGCTCAGCTACCTCTGTTTACAACTACTGGAAACGTAAAAGAAAATGCTATTCTGCAGTGCTTATTGAAGAAGAGGCAAGAATGAGGATAGCAGGGGTGGAATTGCTCAAATTGTGAAGTAACCATTTCTTCATCATATTGACACTCTGAAACAAACCTTAGCGTAGCCATCTACGCTTTCACAAGCCTAATATACTTTTAGCAGATGGTAATTTGTTGGGCAAACAGCCAGTAGGCACTCTCACATTTCTGGTATTGCTTATTCAATGAAAGTCTGTTTCTGTTTTTAATTTGATTATTGAAACGTTCAAAGAAACCTAAATTGAGCTATCGTGTCTCTACTGGCTACTCGTATTTTTGTATCATTACTGGTAAGTTTCCATTCATATCATTGACAAGAGTCCTTGTAGCTCAAGCTTCCAGAAGAGAATTCACATCGTACTGTACTCTTAGCTTGTAAATGTTGCATTGAAAAATAATAACTTGCACACCTGAGGTAATTCTGGCAGTAATACAGTATGCAATGCTATGAGGGAAATGTAGGGTTAGGAGATTACTCTGTATCTTGCTCTTCAGACTGAGTGACTGGCTGTGTTCTAATTAACTGGAAATGCTTGTTCTTGTGGAGTGAGAAGGGGAGTTGCAGCTTTCTACTTGGTAGGGTCCAGTTAAGATTTGTGGGACTCTGTCATGTTACACCAAGGAATAGACACCTAGCTGACATCTCTAGCTGATTTGAGCTAGTGAGTCATTGATTACATGTGGAGAAAAAGGGATGAGAGGGGAGGTTTGGAAATTGAAGTAAATGAGGGATGCAATTCTGAAATTTCTTCCTAAATGTGCAACTTTTATCACTTTGTCAATAATTCTGGAAAACCTGGGCAGGGGGTGGGGGGAAGGAATAGTGAAGTGTATATTCTCATACATAAATAGATTTGGTTCTGGCCTTTTTTCTATGACAAACATTAGCAGACTGATCACTCTTTGCAACAGTTCTAGTCAGGTGAAAGATAACTGGAACAAATGCTGTGACGATCGTCAGGCTTGGGAGTGGGGAGAAGAAAGCAGTCTAAGTAGTATATGGTAAAGATCTGAATTTATGGTACAGTAAAAATCTCTCAAACTTTTTGTTACAGTTATTGTCCTGATTATGCCAAAACTAATTTCTGGGCATGACTCAGATGCTCCATTTAACAAAGAAATGGATACAGAGGATCTCCTAGCGCTGTATTGGGCTTTAAAATACAAATGCCTGTCCTGTCATTTCTTACAGTATGTATTCTTCCCTAGAGTTATTGGTCCCCATTATCTATGTAATCAGGAAAAGCATGGATATGTCAGTTCGTAGACATAACCATACACATTTTAGATCAAAGTTCTTTTCAACCAATATAAATGCTAAGATTCCTATGCTAAAGTCCTGAGATTCTGAAGAAATGCTATTCATATGTTTCTGGCTGGCTGAAGCTGTAATTATTAATTTATTTGGGGGGTGGGGGGGGCATGGATTCTTGAAAAAATCATGATTTCCTAAGTTTTAAATGTATTTTTAGCAACAATTAGAATAAGAGTAAATATGTTCTTAAATGTATCTTTCATATGTAATGAAGTACTGTGAAGATAACAGTAAAACAGCACTTTGCTGTGGTGTAAGTATTAATCTAAAATGTGTTATGTAATTAAGAGCCAGACAGCAGGGTGTGCTAGAACAACAGATCTATTGCTTATTGTAAAGAATCTGAGGATTTTTTATTTTATTTTATTTTATTTTGTGCATGAAAACCTTTTTATAAGCCTGAAAGAAATAACTTATATTTTTGAATGCTATTTTTACTTGATTTCGTATCTGGATTTTTTTTTCCAATTTAAATATTTGATTTCTCTCGCTGCCTCATTCTGTGGATGAATTATAATTTGTAATAAGTTGGACACTTCTTTTTTTTTTTTTTTTTTTACTCAGACGTTAAATTCAATTAGAAGCCACTTACTTAAAGCTGCATGACACTTGATTTTACCCTGGCAGCTGCAGCAGGAGCAATGAAACAAGAATAGCCCTTGCACCAAAAGGGTTGCAACCCAGTCCTTCAGACCCCAATCCAAAACTTCTGTGCCCATGTAATGCCTCATTGAAATCAATGGGTTCCATGCAGGCACAGAGCTCTGTCCACGCTGAGTTCATTGCAGAATCATCAGCATTGTCTTTATTCATACAGTTTTAACCAAAAGTAACTTCTGTTTGTATCTACTCTTTAACACTTGTGTATGAAGGTGATTTGAGCATATATTTAAGATACAAATGGCTAACAAAATCCGTAGTCAGGCTACAGATTGCTGATATTTAGTTAATATTCAAGTACCGGTGCTTCAGGGCTTTCTCCAGGAATAGGTATGAATGAATGGTCTCACTCCCTAGTGTCAGCAGTTCGAGGGCATCCCATTACCAGCCTTAGGAAACAGGACTGAAAATAGAGCCACCAGCCAGCAGTTACATGTAATTTGTGGGTGTTGGAGGGCTCCTTTGGCCCCCACCACCCACACACTTTCAAGAGCAGGGAGCTGAGCGTTTGAGTGTGTGTTTGATTCTTGTGTGTTTTGAATACCAGCTTACTACCTCTGGAGCATGCCCAGCTCCTGCAGGCCCAGGGTACACAGGCCCAAGCTTGGTCCTGAACACTGTTATGCTGTCACTAGGCCTTCAGCCCAGTCCCACACTTCCATTTTGCCTCCCCTTATTTTGCGTGTCTCTGCTCCGTCCTCTTCTGGTTTTGTGGCTTTGTTCCATCCCTTTTTCTTTCCGTTCTTTGTTTCTCTGTCCTCTCCTACGAGCCTGCCTATGCTGCTGCTCCTGCACTCCATAGTATTCCCCTCATTTGTGTCAGCAGGATCAGCTGCAACTTAAACTCTGATGCTCTTGCTGGGCCATTAGGAATACATTAAGTTCTTTCTCATTTGTCCACCTAACAAACCTTCCAAAAGTGGTGTTAGTAAATGAATAGAAATGTAGAAAATTATTGGGCCTGATTCTCCATTGTCCTGCATTTTAGTCTTCATTTACACCAGTGTAAACACTCAAATCAGAGCCAGTACTGTTTGCACTCACTCTGAGGTAAAGGTACAGGCCAGTTCTGACTATTTGAATTAAAAATTTAGGTCTCACCTGGCCTGTATAAATTGTTTCATGCTATTATCTGAATTATCACATTTTCTTTATCTGAACGTGAGTTAATGTAACACCTGTAAAGCTCATGTGTTTCCTTTCTAATATCTGAGATAGTGGGATTAGCATACAATTTTAACTGCATTTTGGAGTATTCAGTTACAACACAGCATCACAAACACCAATCAGCATGGTATATCTTGAAGGTTTAGGTTATCTGTTTATTTTGGGGCGGGGGGAGTTTTTGAATATTAAATCTTTTATGGTACGTGAAACATTCTGAAATGCTGAAAATATCTGAACAGCATTAGGCAATTACTAAAAAGTGTTTTCTCCATTGCCTTTAGTGTATGTGTATTTTTTGAAATCTTGGGTTTTCAGTTGGATCTTTCAGTTGCAAGCAACCTATACTACTTTATTCAGGTTCTTACACAACATTCATCACTGTAGTATCTGATATAAGTTTCTCAGTCCCATTTTTCGTTTTGTGTCAGAGTCCAGAGGATTCATGGCTTTTTAGGTGTTATACTTAGGGCTGGTCTACACTAAGGGGGGAAATCGATCTAAGATATGCAACTTCAGCTACGTGAATAGCATAGCTGAAGTCGAAGTATCTTAGATCAAGTTACCTACCATCCTCACGGCGCGGGATCGACGTCTGCGGCTCCCCATATTGACTCCGCTACTGCCGTTCGCATTGGTGGAGTTCCGGAGTTGACAGGAGCTCGTTCGGGGATCGATATATCGTGTCTAGATGAGACGCGATATATCAATCCCCGAGAAATCGATTGCTACCCGCTGATCCAGCCGGTAGTGAAGACGTACCCTTACAGAGCATGAGGTGTACTTAAGCTTCCCAATGAAGTTTCTTCCGTCTCAATATCACGTCCTTTCTGGTGTCTTACTTATCCCCACTTGTTTTTTGTTGTTGTTTTTAAAAAGAGTACAAACCTTACAAAATTACTCATGTCTATAGTCTGTGCAGGCTTGAGCCCTACAATAGCAGGGTCTTGCTAGGACACAAGTAAAGTGTATTAACTGAACTGTGTGGGAAAGTTAACTCAGACCTTTGTGTATTTATATCTGCTTCATGTCTGTAATAATCCCTCACTTTCAAACCTACTAACTTCACAAACTGCAAAGCAAAGATTAAAAAGGAGAGACATGATGGTATGTTTGCTTGAAAAAGAGAAGTATTAGAGGACTAATTCACCTGAAAAATGAGCCATGTAGGAAAATTATCGGTCATATTTGTAATACAAGAATTGTGATATGTAGAAGTAAGAGGAGGCAAAAATATTTACAGTTAGGAAACCAACTTGTGGGTAATTTCAGTTTAAGTTCTTTATACTGTTTGTTTTAGTCAACTTCCCTTATGATTAAAAAATAAATGTAGACCTGGCTGTTTCTACTGCACATAAATATGAAAACTGTATAATATATAAATACTGAAGAGAACTGAAGTCAGGTGTGTGGTGGGTAAAATATCCATGTACAGTAATTAAACATTAAGGAAAGACAAATTAAAATATATTGCTTTTGACAATGTTTTTAAGGAGCTGATTACTAAAAGTGAGATGAATCTTGGCAAATATTTGAAAATATGGCTCCGAGATGTCTATAGAATGTGTCTGATGAACATTCCAAATCATACAGTATTAAAATGAGAAAATGCATTTAACAACTAACTCAAGACTAATAATTCACCCTTAACCTCTGCAGATGGTGACAGAGTAAACAAACCAGTTTTAGGTTAAGGATGTTATCAGCCTTAACTTAGTGTGTCCTACTATTGTTGGTCTGTATCACAACTTTAATGTTTTTAAGATGTACTTTTGTGTTTACATTTCTTGGTGTGTTTTTTTAAACTGTCACGGGAAGTTTTATAGAATGCTCATTATTTACTTGATAGACTGAAGGAGCAGTTAACAACCTACAGATCTAACTTTATATTTAGTAATGTATGAAACTGTCGTGTTATTACAAGTATGTATTATAGAAAATTACTGCTCAGGTGCGGTAGTTAACTTTCAAATATTAATATATCAGATGTTTACACATTTTTTTAAAAAAAACCTCCTTTATGTATAGTAAGTAATAGCCTGCAAAATTTTGGTTTACAAAGTTGTCTTTTTTGGTACTAGAAACACAAAGACCTGTTGGAAGCTTGTACATTTTTACTGTTATGCTTCAGCCCACAGCAAATTTCTGCAACTGCTATGAATCCCTGAAAAATTAGATTTCCAGTGGAATTGCTGTCACAGCCTTAACTCTAGTATGAAAATGGTGCTTAAATACATACATATGCATGGATGTGGGTACCTCAAACCTGATAAGAGTGTTTAAATGAAAACTTCTAAGTTCAGCGTTTGGTGCTGAAAATGCAAACAAACTAATGCTCCTGTTAGATAAGGACAGCCATGTTTTGTGAATTCATCATTAAATATTTTAACTTCCAGACCTATTAGAACAATTTCCGAGTCTCTTATAAATAAGAAGATGGTGCATACCTTCCTGGTTTCTCGGTGCATTAAACATTTGTGAAACTAAGAGCAGGGCAAGAGGAGAGCACTTGAAGTGTTAAAGAATGAAAGGGTCTGTTTGAATGCAAGAGAAACTGGTGTTTCTGTGCTATATGGTGTTACCATTCATAGAGGTTTTCTTTTGACGGACAAATACCCCACTTAGTTTTTCAAAATGCTTTCTCAGTAAGTGGCGTTCACTCAACATACTCCTGTATCTAAGGCTGATTTTTTAATTTTCCCTAGGAATGTTAATATAGGTTATTCATTCTTTACATAAGAATCATTACACAGACTTCATTTAGAAATATCAGTTTTTACAGTTGAGGGGCTTGGAACAATGAAATGGTGTTGTCTAGCCTCGCACATTTCGGTGTTCTTGACAGTTTAAAATACTCCACCAAAAATGCACAAAACTGATTTGAACTGATATGTCTATAGTTTCTGTATTGATTTTTTTCAAGGGGATATTTATGCCCCTATCTTCACATCCACTATCTCAGGTCCCTTTAAATGAATACTTCAGGGATTTTTAATGCCACTTGATGGCAGACCAAATGTAATATTTATATGCAACGAGCTGTTAGTTTTTGTATTGTAAAAATGTAAATTTGTAAAGATTTTTTTCTAGAGTTTTTTTGAAGTCACATGTAATTTAGGATGTTTCATTTTTCCAGCTGTGGGATTGTCTTAATAAAAAAACATAAATCTTACTTTGATTTTGCATTACTTATTAAACAGTTTAAACATTATAAAGACAAGTGAACTAGTTAGAACTTTAAGCATACCTAAAATTCACCTTTTGATTTAGCTCTGGATAATTCTACTTTGAAGTTAGAGAAAATTGTTCTTTTTATACTATAGTAATCATTGGAACATCAGTTGGTTGGTTGATGGAAAGCTCCCACATTCCTTATTTAAGGTCTTTAGGCCATACAGGATAAGCCAGGATGGGGGAAAGGAAATATGCCATGAGTGGGAACTGATTGTGTTTTTTGAATTTTTGTCAGCAGGAGGGGAGCAGACGCTGGCACAGAAAGGGCACAGAATACCATAGACATCCATGCTTCCTAGCAGCATTTTCTGCCCAGGTATTAATGGCAACTGCTTCCTCTAAGTCACTACTGTGGAAGTTTTCCACTGTGGCAGGTCTCATGGTACTGGGCCCCTTCTCCACCCGCAGCAGTCTGCAATCTTAACCAGCATTTCTCCCTCATTTAGGAGTGGAGAGTAATGCTGAATAGTTTGTTCCCCGTGGAGCACTTGGCTCGTGGCATCTGTCAGGTCAGAGAAAGGAAACAATGCTCAGAAACATTGGGTCTGGGTCACCTCTTTATGGGAATGGAGGGGACAATCTAGCACTTTCTAATACCATTAATCTAAAAATTGCTCATTTAGGATGGAATTTGCATTGTAAAGCTTGAGTTATTTGGCTTCCTGTGGGGAAGCATGAAAGGACTTGGGGAGATTAAATTCACCTGCAACTACAAAGCAGGAAGAGTAGGTCAGGAAGGGTGCATTGTAGACAACACCCCGGGACAGTTATTTCAATCTCAGCAGGAAGGCAGGGCTCCCGACTTCCCCCATCCTCTCATGCAGCCACAACATGGTGTTATGTGATGAAGACAGCTTTGTGTTGGCTCCCAGCCCCAGGGTGAATTTCACATCGTAGAGTGATATTTTGAGGAACACAGTGAGCAGAGCCCTGGCAGTGATTTTAGTTTGCCCAGGTGCCTTTGGAAGAAGATTTTTTAGCATTGTACCAGTTACAGTTTAAAGCAAAACTGTGAAATACAGTTACTCTTAACTTAACATTGTAGTTATGTTCCTGAAAAATGTGTCTTTAAGCGAAACAATGTTAAGCGAATCCATTTTCCCCATAAGAATTAATGTAAATGTAGGGGTTAGGTTCCAGGGAAATTTCTCTCTCTCACACACAACGTTTTAAACAATTTACTGCTGTGTACAGCAATGATGATTGTGAAGCTTGATTGAGGTGGTGAAGTCAGAAGGTGAAAGAGGGTGGGATATTTCCCACGGTTCCTTACTGCTAAATGAGCTAAACAGCTGAGCCCTCAAGGGTTAGCACGTTGTTAATATAGCCTCACACTCTACAAGGCAGCACAAATGTAGGGAGGGGAGACAGCGTGTCAGGCAGAGACCGAGACACACACTCTGTGTGTGCGTGTGTGTGTGTGTGAGAGAGAGGAGAGAGAGATGTGCATTTCCCCTTTAAGTTTGCTGACCGCACTCTAAGTACATTGCCTTTTTAAATAGATCAGCAAGTTGAGACAGCAGCTGCTGTGGGCAAGCTCCCTCCGTCCTGAGCCCTGTTCTGTCACCCCCGCCACCCCCCGCTCTATGGAGATGGGGTAAGCGGGGGGCAGGAGCAGGGGGGAGGGGGACACCCTGACATTAGCTCCCTTTCCTACTCTCCCTCCCTTGCATAGCAAGCAGGAGGCTCCCAGGAGCAGCTCCAAGGCAGTGGGCAGGAGCAACACAGGGCAGTGGGGGGGACGGACAGCTGAACTGCCCGGCAGTTGATAGCCTGCTGGGCAGTTGTGGCACAGGGAACTTGGGGAGGAGGGAGCTGATGGGGGAGCTGCCAGTCCACCCTGGTTCCAAGGCCCCACAAGCTAGCTCGAACGGGCTGCTCTTTCTGTAAGCAGTGGACAAAGCAGGTGGCTGCCAAACAACGTTATAAGGGAGCATTGCACAACTTTAAATGAGCATGTTCCCTAATTGATCAGCAATGTAACAATGAAATGTTAACTGGGAGGACTTTAAGTGAGGAGTTACTGTAGCTAGTTAGCAGAGCACATAGTCTTTCCAAGGGGCATGGCATTATGAAGGTAAAAACCCATTCTAATGGAAATGCTGGTGGACTCCATTCGACTCTTCCAGCTGGTCTTGGATATCTGCAGGGTGGCCAATAGACTAATAAATCCAAGATTACGTGACACGTTGCAGACCTTCTCTAAGAACTATACTTATGGGAGGAGCAGATGCTGTCGTCATGATTAGTTTCTCACCTGTGATTTTGTTAACATGTTTTGTGTAAATTCTTATCCACCTTCTAAGCATCTACCACAAACCTCCTGCTCTGACCTCCCGACTGTTGTGCACTGTTCATGAACATGGATACTGGTGTGTGACTCTCTTGCTCACATGGGAGTAATGGAATTTCAAACGGTTTTAAAGACTATTCTCTTTGGCTCTGCCGGGACTGTGTGGGTGTCTGAAGTCAAAGGGACACGTTAGACAAGCTAACTTCAGAGCACCAACATCTGTCTAGCTTGTATTAGTACATTTTTGTGGTGCTGGAGGACCACAGAAGTTCCCAAGACCCTAAATAAGGAAGGAGCAGCTGGTTTTCTGTGCTGTAAGGGAAAAGAAGTTGGAGGCAAGATTTCTGGAGTGATGGGAGGAATTCTGGGATAGGGTGACCACCCCATGCAGGACTGAAAGGAGTTAAAGTGGCCAGGCAGGCCAATCAACTCCACAGGCTGCACCTGTAGGAAGAGCCAGAGAGCAGGGAACTAATTAGAAGCAGGTTCAGCTGTGCTGGAACAGGTGGGGCCTGTATGAAGACAGGTAGCTGGAAACAGACTGGGGCTGCTGGGGAAGGCTTCAGGAAAACAGGCAGCAGTCACTTTCTGGGAAAAGGGAAGCAGGTTTGAGGCTGGTACACCCAGAGAGAGAAAGGGAACGAGGTTTGCTAGGAAGCAGTCCAGGGAAGGAGCAGTAAGGGTTGAGAGGGCAGAACCTGGAGTAGAGGGAGGGCCATGGTTCTCCTACCAGCCACTGAGAGAGTGGCACCAAGGCAGTGGAAGGGAAGACCTTCCTAGAACTGCTGGGGAGAAGGGATTTTGCTACCCCAGAAAGGGGAACACTGAGTGATCCAGCCAAAGGGCTGAGTCACAAAGAGGACACTGCGGTTCCTGGGGCTGAGAGAGGGACTTCAGACCAGAGGTGGGGGAGAGCATGTTGGTGTGCAAACTGCAGACAGGGGCATCAACCTCAAGAGTTAATCACCAGAGTGACCAGGAGGAGATTCCAGGCCAGGAGTGAGTGGTGCACCCCATGACAGAGGGATGAGAGGAGGGTTTGGGGGGAAGAAAAAAGAGACTGACAGAAAGGAACAGAAAGGAAAGTCGTAAAGAGAGAGAACCCCAACCTTTAATTTGTTTTGTTTGGAGTTTGGCAACTCAGAGACTAAGAAGAGAGAACAGAAGACAGAAGGAATGAAAATATTGTAAGTATAAAGGAAAAGGAATGAAAATTGAAAAGGTCTGATGGAATGAAACTAAAATGGGAAAAAGTCAGAGAATCCCAATAGCATATTGCAAGTTTGTTTTTCCACTTCCCTTCTTTTTATCAAAAGATAAAGGAAAATCTACAGAGGAAAAGATTAAAAAGAGTACATAAGAACGGCCATAGTGGGTCAGACCAAAGGTCCATCTAGCCCAGTATCCTGTCTACCGACAGTGGCCAATGCCAGGTGCCCCAGAAGGGAAAAAGGAAACGTAATCTCTTCTCTTGTATGTGTTATTTTGATTATAATAGTTGGCTAAGAAAGTGCCCATTTATGTACTCGGAATAAGGTGGTGGCACATGTTTTCTGGAGACTTTTTTCATGCGGTCACACGTTGCCAGATTTGGCTCAGAGAGAGGTCCTATTTGGACTCCATTCTTGTACAGAAAATACCAGTATTTCTTGCTGTGAATATACTGGATTAAGATGAACCCTGAAGGTGAGAGCAATAGGGTATTTCCATGTTTTTTCCCAGGATGGTAGTACTATAAATCCTACTGTGCAGTGGAAATGCACATAATTGCTGCTTGTATTTCAAAGAGATCATGATGATGCCTGTTATTAAGTTATCATATAATAGCCTCCCTTTGTTGCTACTGTAAAGAGTTGGGAACAAATTATATGCACAACTCTGAGCAGCATTCTAAGATGATTATAAGCTTTTGATTATATACCTATAAAAGTCAGCAAGATAAAAGTTAAAGATGCATGATAACACTTTTCCTGGAGCAAACCAGTGAGGAATGTAAAGATTTAACCTGAAAAGGTTGCATCAAAGGCAAATACGATAATTAGTAGCAGACATGAAATTGTCACAGCAGCATTCTTCACCACGGCTGTGTAGCATGACAGTGGGCTAGAGACTGAATCCTAAAGACATCAGTAACTGCCTGGGGCTGTTCTAAGGACTAAAGCTGGATGCAACTCCTGCTCCTTAAGGATCTTGACCTCTCTAGGCTGTAATGTGGTTCCTTTATGTACATAAACATCCTTGATAATAAAACAAATCTTCAAGGGAAATGCTAATAACTGCTTTTAGCAGAGTGCAACTTTCAAATACTAAGTACCAAATACCTGGCCTTTCTGTAGTCTGCAGCATGTGGTCCAATGTTCTGGTCTGCTATTGGGAGATAACGATGCACTGAGTGTGACATTTATGTGTTAGAATGGGTTCCTGTCTGCATCCTGTAGTACTTGCCCAGGCCGGTATTGCCCTGGCCTCTTCTTTTGTCATTCAGTGTTGGACCCATTCTACAACAATATGCATTACCTCACCTTTTGGGGGCAAAGCCAGACTTTTTGGCACCCGCTCCCCTATTTGGTAAAACATTGCTTCTGCCAATCAGAGGCCGAACACACACAGGTTTTGGGGTCTGTCCACGATGACACTTCTGTGATGTAATAGTGGTATTTTAGGGTTGCCCTGCCATGTGCAGGCAGAGAGAGGAGAAAACGTGTCCCGTGTATCCCGTGTATGCCGTGTATGCCGTAACCGAGCCTGATCAACTCGAAGCCTCTCTCTCCAGCTCACGTGTTTCAAATAGAGCTTTCTACGTTTGCCGGTCTGTGATGCGCTGGTTTGTATTTTTGTAAGTATCAGTTATTTACTAAATGCTGCATTTTGTTTGTAAATATTGTTAGTAGTATTTTAGGCATTGTGTGTTTTAGGTTTTTGTAACTCTATTAGCTAATCATAAGCTGCTCTCTTTACCCCTTGTAACTATCCCCAATAAAATTTAAATTGATTGATTTAGTTTTGTGTGGTGTGGTCTGCAGTCTGCCTCGTGACCATACTCTCCTTGCATTCTTACCTATATAGTCTGTTGCCACGTGCAGCCTGGTAAATAACAGGCGTGCATTTTTTTTGCCCTGCAAATACGTGGCAATCTACATGGCGTCACGAACAGGATGCAAGGGAGTTGGGCCATGCCCGTGGCACGCTGCAGACCGCGCAGGACAATGAAACTGACAGTTCAAACATTTGCAGTTTCACCTTTTTACTGGCAAAAATTCGACTGATCCAGTAATGGAATGGATCTGTTCCCTTGGCTCGGGAAAACTCAAAAAGGCTATACCGTACCATTAACCCTGGCAGAATACAGGATGCCTCCTTCGGTGCCACCCGAGCCTTTAGGTGTCAGCCAGCCAGATTGTTTCCCTTGCAGCCTCAGTGCACGGAGGCTGTGGAGAACCTCGGTGCTGCGATCCCTCTCAGCTTTGGAGGAATGGTAGCCGCATTGTTAAAAAATCCGGAGGTACCGTTTCCAAATTGATTCCCCCACCTGGGTAATACCTGCTAATTCCGGACGCAAATTATTAATGCCAAATGATAAAAAATTAAATTTAATTAAGAAAACCATAAGTGAGGTAATTTTGTCCTCACTGCAGAAGCTCATACAGACAGAAGACCCAACTGAGATGGGGTCTGTATTGTGCCAGGCACTGCACAAACATGTATAGTGGGAACGTACAACTGGTGCTAAGTCTGGTGAGGGTTTGCAACATGCAAGCTGGAATTGGGACCCATTAACCTCCTTTCGGATGGGGACCACTCAGCATCTTCTAGGTTGGAGCAACTTTGAATCCTCTGAGTTGGACTGGGATTCAAACAGACACTGTTAAGGATGAAAGACTCCATAGCTCAAAGTGTGAACAGTACAATGAAACAATAAAACAAATTGTGATGTTGTACTCCGTATGTTTATGGAAATATGCTTATGAGTGGTGAATATAATGTAACTGGAATATGCTTTATGCAAAAGATCGTCTTTACAAAGCTTATAACTTGTGTGTTTTCCTATTTGTATAGAATGTATACATTCGTTGTATCTGAAGCTAGAAATGTGAAGTATGAATCTGATCCTATTGTAACTATGCAACTGTGGGCCATTAAGGGTGGTTTAGACGTATTGTTGGCTCCATGATATCCAGGACAACTTGTTGTAAATGGCCTGTTTACTTGTAAGCCTTCCTGTATTATATGAGGTCAGGCCGGAAAGAAGGAGGCTGAGTCTCACAGACATGTGACACCATGTCACCTGTACTTGGAATCTCTTAAACCTGGTGCTTTCAATTTAGGAACGAAGGGTGGGGATCCAGAGAGACGAGAGCCTGCCTTGTGGTCAAAGGCTGTTAAAAGGGATGGAACAGAACAACAGGAGGCTGCCACATGAGAAAGTCCCTAGTTACCAAACCTGCGCTGGAACTAACAAGAAACTGTACAGAGGGAAAGGATTTGGGCCCAGACTAAGAAGGAGTCTAGTCTGTGAAAGAAAGTTATTGAAAACATCTCTGAGGGTAAGATTTCATCTGTATTAAGAAACTGAATGTATTAGGCTTAGACTTGCGTGTTTTTGTTTTATTTTGCTTGGTAACTTACTTTGTTCTGTCTGTTATTTCTTGAAACCAATTAAATCCTACTTTTTATACTTAATAAAATCACTTTTGTTTATTACTAAACCCAGAGTAAGTGATTAATACCTGGGGAAGCAAACAGCTGTACATATCTCTCTATCAGTGTTATAGAGGGTGAACAATTAAGTTTTATACAGAGTAAGACAGGTTTATTTGGAGTTTGGATCCCATTGGGAACTGGGTGTCTGGGTGCTGGAGATAGGTAACCTGCTGAGTGGTTTTCAGTTAAAGCCTGCAGCTTTGTGGGCGTGGTTCAGACCTGGGTCTGTGTTGCAGCAGACTAGCATGTTTGGCTCAATAAGACAGGGTTCTGGAGTCCCAAGCCATCAGGGACAATGGGCTCAGAGGTAATTTCAGCCCATCATCCAAATTCATTCCTTAATACCATGTTCTGCCACACAAAATCACCCCAACAATTACTCCATGGCCCTTACACTAACTTTATATATAGGTGCATGTATATTTTTTCGTTCCCACAAGGGTCATTAGCAGAATTTGAACCTGCAGAGCCACTGCATAGATCTCTTGCCCTTCAGCTATAGGAGTAACTGGTGGGAGAAAGCACGCTATTATAAACAGTTTAGATATTAGGCAGGATTATATTCCAAAACCCTTGGAGGGGTTAACTCGCAGACCAAACGCTGGTCCTCCAGGGTATGCTACAGTAACCAACTGTGAGTCCACAGACTAAATACAGTGTCTCTCACTCGTGATGCCAATCATTCTTAGGCTCCGTAGGCAGGTGTCCTCTTGACCCAGGTACAATGTGCTTCTCCCTTGAAGTCTTCAAACAGGGGTTCTACCCAGAGCCAAAACACTTCTATGGAACTACTGCTTCCCACATGCAGTTCAGCATCTTCCTCTCCCTCTAAAACTTCCCTGCAAGGAAGCTCACTAACCACTTCCCCCTTTTGCTATGGACACAGCCCTACATCTTGTATTCTTTTGTTTGTTATGGTAGCACCTCGGTGACTTAGTTATGTGTCTGTCCATCCCCCACCCGCAGCCCACCATGGGTTGCCTTGGGACAGGTTTAAAAAGAAATCCCATAACAAGATACCATTTTCTTGTTAACTTTCTCTCTTCCCAGGATATTGTACATTTAGATTAACACCTTCATTCAGATGGATCCCATCAGGGCTGAGAGAGAGGAGAGGGAGGGGAAATAGCTCTTCTTTGTTAGTCTCAAGATGTATTTGCCTTAACCTTTCAAGTGACCAGGCAATTATATTTTTTTTTCTCACTTACTTTCTTCCTGTTGCACTTTCCTCATGCTGTTCTAGTCTTAATATAGGCCCCAATGCTGCAAACACTTGAGGGGGTGAATAATATTTACCCATTTGAGCAGCCTCATGGGGAAGCCAATGGAGTTGAACCAGGAATGAATTTGGGCCTGTGTGGTCACTATCTAACATCTTCCCAAAAATCTGAACGACAAGTAATTCTCTGCCCAATTCTAGAGCGTAGTTGGGGAGGTGTATTACTTGATAATATGCCATACAAGGAGCTTTGTTTGAGGAGCTGTCTGTGGAGCCAACCCAGCGTTTTTCATGCACCACAAATATCTCCTGAAGTCAGCTTTATGTGCATCAGGAAAGCAGGATCTAGCCCCAAATGAACTATGGAGGGTTTTCTGAGCTGAATGTGGCCTGTGAAGTGCTTTTGGTCTTACTTCAGAAAATTGTTTTCTGAACTCCAGGTTTCCTGATTGTCATCCCACTCTAGAGCTTCAGTGGTGCCTTTACACTGGGGAGTGGAGACTCCTAGGCTAGTAGCCCTCCTTTATAGGGCCCACCTCTCTTTGCACTTATCATTGTGTATGTACTTACTGCAAATATGAAATCTGTGTTTTTGAAATCTATCCCTCACTCTTCACTGATGTTACTGTTTCTGTTAATCAAGAATATTACAACCAGCTTTTCCTACTTTCGTTACATTCAGTATGGTTTTTTTTTTTCCATTTTCTTTTCTATTTATGTACATCTTTTATGTCAGATTTACTCCTGAGCCATAAGTTTTTGCTTCTTCAGCTTCTTTTGAGAGATCTTTTTCTTCTGAGCAACTTCCTCCTCTGGCTTTGTCAGCCATAATAGAGCTTTGCGAGTCTCCTTGCTTTCATTTTATGTAGCTGGTTGATTATAATGATTCAGGGAAACTCATTGTGCACCTGAGGTGAAACAAACAGGGCCTTTTTTCAGATGCATCTCATAAAAAGCACTTTTAACAAACAGAGCTCAGCCCTCATGTTTGCTACCAGTTTTGCCATTAATTTTTGTTATATTTTTAATAAGTCAAATTAATTAGGCTCATTGTGACTGAAGCTTCATGTTAGTCATGACCATGTCTGCCTGTGGCTGAATAAGATGTTTTCATGAGCTGCAAACTCTTCTCTGTATCTGTCCAACAAAGAGGAGTGTGGGGGAAAGTATATGTTTCAATTGTAAACCCATCATTCCCCCGCAAAGTACTATATATTTTCCTCAAAAAGAATGTGCCCTCATGATTTTTTATTTTTTTTCCTGTGCCCTTTCTAGTGGTGGCCTTTTTTGCCATGACTTTTCCTATATTTTGCAGTTACAAACAACCAGTCTTAGTTGTGACCATAAAATACAATTTCCTGTTGGACACAATCTAAAACCTCTTAATCATTAGAGTACTGGATGTTTCTCCAGAAGGTTGGGGTTTGTTTTTCTTTTCAGCTAGAGTAACAAAGGAAAGTGATCACATTGTTTGTTTTTTATTCTGATTAATTATTTCTCACAATATTTTGATTTTTTTTAATATAGGGAGGCAGTGTGGTTTAGTGAATAGAGCACTGGATGACAGCTCAGGAGAACAGAGTTCTGTTCCCAGCTCTGTTACTAACCTGCTGGTTGACCTTGGACAGGTCAAGTCTTTGCTCTCTGCCTCAGTTTCCCCATCTGTAAAATGAGAAGAATGATCCCTCCTTTCACAGAAATGTAGGGATGGAAGGGACCTTGACAAATCATCAAGTCCAACCTCCTGCACCAGATAGACCTAGACAATCCCTGATCCATCCAATTGCAGGGATTCCACCACTTCTCTTGGCAGCCGATTCCTGAGCTTAACTACTCTTATAGTTGGAAATTTGTTCCAAATATCTGACTTAAATCTCCCTTGCTGCAGATTAAGCCCATTCATGTCCTACCACCAAAGGACATGGAGAACCATTGATCACCATCCTCTTTATAACTGCTCTTAACATATTTGTAGACTATCAGGTCTCCCCTCAGTCTTCTTTTCTCAAGATTAAACATAATCAGTTTTTAAAACCTTTTCCCATAGGTCAGGTTTTGTAAACCTTGTATGATTTTTGTTCTGTCCTCTGGACTCTCTCCAATATATCCTCATCTTTCCTAAAGGGTGGTGCTCAGAATTGGACACACTATGTCAGCTGAAGCCTCACCAGTGCCAGGTAGAGCAGGACAGTTACCTCCTGTGTCTTACATAAACACTCCTCTTAATACACTCTAGAACGATGATAATCCTTTTAGCAACTCCATTACACATTAACTCATATTCACTTTGTGGTGTACTAGAACCCTCAGATCCTTTTCAGCAGTACTACCGCCTAGCCAGTTATTCCCCATTTTGAAGTTGTGCATTTGACTTTTCCTTCCTCACTGTAGTACTTGGTGCTTGTCTCTATTGAGTATCTTCTTGTTCATTTCAGACCAGTTCTCCAATTTGTCAAGCTCGTTTTGAATTCTAATCCTGTTCTCCAAAATGCTTGCAAGTGCTTGTAACGTGCTTTAAGATCTAAGGAAAGTTGCCACCCCTGGAAGTCCTAACTCATATATAACAGCTAAACCCTAATATAGTATAATAGTAGCCTTTGAGCCAATGGTACCAGAAATAGATATAAGAGGGAAGAAATATTGATTCTGGGTAATACAACCAGTATCTGAAAAATACAATCCATATAATATGTAGTTCTTGCAGTGTTGCCAATTTTGCTATATTTGCTGCTAGATCAAGTAACTTCTAGGTGCCTCCTAAAGAGCTGTCATGGTTGAGGTAGGTTTGAGGATGAGCTCTCGCTCCCTAGAAAATGCCTCATGCAGCTGGCGTAATATGTAGGCTATGTCTTCACTACCAGCCGTATTGGCGGATAGCAATCGATTGCTCGGGGATCGATATATTGCGTCTCATCTAGACGCGATATATCGATCCCCGAACACGCTTATATCGATTCTGGAACTCCACCAAGCCGAGCGGAGTTGCAGAATCAACAGGGGGAGCCACGGACGTTGATCCCGCGCTGTGAGGACGGTGAGTAATTCAATCTTAGATACTCCGACTTCAGCTATGTTTATTCACATAGCTGAAGTTGCGTATCTAAGATCGATTTTCCCCTATAGTGTAGACCAGCCCGTAGTCTCTGACAGCTAATACCTGCCGCTTGCCTTTTTGTGGTAGAGGTGTTCTTAACTGAAAGTGTGCGTGGTGGTGAAATGTAGGTTTTTGGTGCCCTTTAACTAGATTGCTCCAGGGCTTGTTAGCCATTGTAGGCAGTCCGCCTTGAAGAAGAGACTCCAACTTCAAATTAAGAATGTCAAAACCGGCCAACTCTTTTTTGTAAAAGTTGTGTCAATTACACATGACCTAAGAGTCTTCGTTTTCAGGGAATATATTTGTACAATGCTAGGACATTCCCCGGAAGTGATGCACAACCCCTTTGCTGGATGACTGTGGAACGTGGGAAAAGGCTATTGAATTTTGGACACATGGCTAAAAAAGAGAGTCCAGGAAATACATTTGTCTTCCCTGATCTGTGTGAACAGTGACTGGGAAACCAAGGGAAGTAGCCAAGACATTAAAAAGGAGAGTGTACGTTGGCTGTATACAAGAGACAAAATGGAAGTGGTCAAAATCCATGAACAGGAAGGGTTAGAAGATAATGTATCATGGTTCAGCAGCAAGGAGTAATGGAATAGGATTAATGGTAGCAGAAATAATACAAGATACGGTAATGGATAGCCAAAGGAAGAGTGACCAGCTGATGAAAATCAGAATAGCACTGAGCAGAGAACAAATATTTAATGTTGGATGGAGATGCATGCTGTAGGTTGGTTGTATGAGTGAGGAGAAGGAGCAATTCCAAATAGCACTGGACCAAATGGTAAAGCGAATTACCACAAGCTGAGTACTTCATTATTGGAGCAGATCTCAATGAATGGGTGGGAGAACACAATGAAGGCTACGATGATTGTCGTAGAGCACGAGGCTTGGAAACAAGAAATGAATGGGGAGAGATGATTTCAAATTAGCCAGCGACCATGGCCTGATCATTGACAATACATACTCTGTAAAGAGGGAGAAGCACTTGATTACATACAAGAGGAGGTGCCAACAGGTCCAGCGATGTACAGGAGGCAGTGGAGGAGGAAAGGTTTACGCAATGACAGAAGTAAGAATGGTAGAAAGTTACGAGGATTACCAGCTGGGGAAGTGGGTAAAGAAAAGAGTGGTTGTGGAAGCTGAAGGTCAGGCATTTTAAGCCTTGTGCACAGAACTACTGATGAAGGATGGGGGAAAAAGAATTATATAGATTAGCAAGGATTAGGCAAAGAAGCCCAGAAGGCTTGGGAGCTGTGAAGTGTATCAAAGATGAAAACAGAAGAGTATTGGTAGAAGACAATGACATCACTGGGTAGCATCTGTTCTCTAAGACACTGCTCAATGAAGAGAATGTGAAGAAGCCATTGAGGGGGAGTGTGTGCAAGCAACAACTTCACAAGACTTATCACTGTGGTGGAGACTTAAGGAGCACTAAATATGATGAAATGGGGGAAGATGGTGAGACTGGAGTTGGGTATCCAATTGAGACATGTAAAGCATTAGGCCATGAGGAAAGGTAACAATTGTTAACAATTTTTTCAGCTTAATTCTCCTTACTGGCAAAATGCCCAATGAGTTGAGGAAGAGAACATTGGCCACATCTTCAAGTGTAAAGGAGATGTGCAAGAATGTAGTTGTTTACTGACTGAGACATAGCAGGGTGCAATCCAGACCAGTGAGGGTCTGGATCATCCCTATCCGGCTACCTTGGGTGCCTTGCAATGCCTTGTTGCAGTAGCTTCCACCTGGGCAGCTCACAGACAGCCTTCCAGCATGCAAGCCGCACCCTGAGTGTCTGTGTGTAACTGCAGCCTGCCAGCCACACTTAAGTTGCACTCTCTTTTACCAGCCGTGGTTGCTTCTGCCAGGTGACCCCAACAGACTCCCAGTCCCAGATTTTGCCCCAAAATGGTTTATAAATCAGCTGACAAAAGACAAAATACACACAATGCTTCACTGAGAGGAACAATGAGAAGACAGTAAAATTAGCTGGGATAGAGTTAAAGTCTGCAGCAGTTTGAATACCTTAGTTCAGTGCTGAGCCATGATGGAATGTAGAGTGGATGTTAGGAGCCACATGAAGAGTGCTTGGTGTAAGTGGAGGGAGTTGCATATTCTCTGCAGTAAGAATGTCAAGTAGGAGCAAAGTGTATAAGATCATAATTAGACTGGCCATGATGTATGGGTTGGAATGCTGGACAATGAGGAAGAGAAGGGTGCTACTACTTCGCACTGTTGAAATGAGAATACTCAGGTGAATGCTGGGGAAGATGAGAACTGATGGGCAATGCAATGAAACAGTACAAACCCTGTTATAGGTAGCCACATCATCAAAAAGCTTGAGGGAGTATTGACTGAGCTGGTTGGGTGATGCGACAATGAGATGTGGGATATATTGGCTAGAGAGTATAACAGCTATTTAGTCATGGGACAAAGAGCATAAGGAAGACCTGAAAAAGGTGATTTGAAATGCTGAAGGAGCACACGAAGAAGGTTGGTCTGTCAGCTTTGAAGACAAACTTGACAAGAACACTTGGAGACAAAGAACAAGAGCTGCCAACTTTGGCAAAGAAGATCTAGCAAGTTTTTCGGTCTGCTAGAGATTTTTCAAGTTTTGCTTGTGGTGGTACGGAGCAGGGCTCAAAAGCTTCGCGGTTCACTTCAGTTTTATGAATTATATTCCTAAAGCACATGCTTCAGGGTTTCAGCAGGTCACTGACAGGGGATCAGGAAGGGATTCCCCATGCAATGTATTCTGGGAGGTGTTTTTAAATCTCCTTCCTCTGAAATATTAGAGAGGGCCACAGCTGGAGATGGGACATTGGGGTAGGGTGGGCCAGGGCTTTGAGGTGGCACTGAGCATGCTGTCTCTGAAGTGCTTGGCTGGCTGGTTCTCACTTACATGCTCAGGGTCTAACTGATCGCCATATGTGGAGTTTGGAAAGAATTTTTCTCCAGGTCAGATTGGCAGTGACTGTGGGGGGTTTTCTCCTTCCTACCCCAGCGTGTGAGCATGGGTCACTTGCCAATATTATATGGCTATATCTTAATCATTTCCCTGCCATTGCAGGGGCCTCAAGCACCTCGGTCCCTCCTGTTCTCCGCCTGTGGCACATAATAGTGTAGTCTCCTGTGGGCTGTAATGCTTTGGTCTCATTTCCTGTGGGGTTAGTGTGCGGGTGCTGGGTAGTGGTCTGGGATGTACAGGAGGCCAGACTAGATGTAATGGTGACTCCTAGCCTTGAATTCTAACACAAGTCACTAACCTGTGACTTGTAATCTAGTCTGGTGACATTCTAGTAACTTTCCATAATCTTAAGTATAAAAGAAAAGATTCTGTGACATGCCTGGCTCAGGGAGGGGCTGAGTTTGGACTTTTCTAGAGCAGTCTTGCTGTTGGAGGCACTTGTACACTGGAGGGCACCAGATTGGGTGTGAGGTGGAGTGTTCAAAAAGCCCTTTGTTTGATGGCTACTCTGTTTACCGAGTTTACTCTTTAATCTCAATTTATTTGCTGTGACGGTGGGGCACTTTTAAGCAGCAAGAAAGCATAGCACTTCAATCAGCACAGAACTCCCCTTCCTCCCCCAGTGGCTAGTCTCGGATGGTCCTGAGACCCAGGCACAGATGAATTCTTTTGCAGCATGAAAGCATGTGCGTGTGTGTGTGTGTTTGTTTAATAGCCCATGTATGCAGGGATTTTTTCTTGCTCAGAGTTAAGAGTTGTTTCCCAGAACCTCTTCGTGCCTGTCAGACGGTACATGGGGAAGGGGAGAGGGAAATCTCAAAAACTCCCTCCTGTGCAAGATCAAATGAATCGCGAATTAGCAGCTCCTCCCTCCCATCCCTACCTGTTGACCTCCCACCCCTCTATCACCCCATCTCAAGATGTTGGGAAGATTGCAGCTTGCAGTTTAATATGCCTTGTGTGGTTGCGGCGCAGCCCTGGGAGAGAGCTCTTCCAGTGCTCTAAAAAACCCACCTCCATGAGGGGCATAGTTATCAATGCTTGTGCACTGTCTACACTGGTGCTTTACAACGCTGAAACTTGCTGCTTTCAGGGCGGTGTTTTTTCACCCCCCTGAGCCAGAAAGTTGGAGCGCTGTAAAGTGCCAGTGTAGACAAGCCCTGAAGTCAACCACTTTTCATTCAGGCTAAACGGAAGGAAAACTGAAAGACTCTTTGTGCAGTGGTAGCTGAAACAATAGAAAGTCATCACCCAAGACAATGAGTGGGAAGGCAAGGCCTGAGCAGAAGCTACGCTGTGTGGGTTAAGGGGCTTTCTTGAGGACTAATTGCAGGTGCTGGGGGATTGATTGATTACACTCGTGTGTCTGTGCCTGAGAGAAGCAGAAAGCCAGGAGAAAGCAGTTGTGAGCATGGTCTTGTCAGGAAGTCAAGAGACTGAGTTTCTTTTGGGCACAGGATTTGCTGGAAAGGCAGACTTTGATTTCTGAGCAAGGAAACTGCCTGCTGTTGTTTGTTCCAACTGTTTTCAGGGAAACAGGACTTCATGTACATTCTCTGTAAATAAATGGGATTGCACCAGAAAAATGCTTGACTCCATTACCAATTTCTCCTCCTAATGCAAGCAACCCAGCTTGGCTAACCACTCAGACTAAAAGGGGCAACAATGGTCTGTTGTAACCTCACGCCCAAACAAAATGCCTTAGAGGGAATATAAATGAAATGTTCTACAGCTATGGGGGAGCCATTAAAAATATCAAAAAGGCTGACACGGAGACCTGAGAGATTCTGAGACTGTGGCTGTGTCCATATCATTAGAATTTTGCCAAAGGTGTCAACTTTAGTGTCAAAAAAGGCCGTGGTGGCATTTAACACCACTGAGTGTCTAGCCCTGCTAAAAGCAGGTCTAACATTAACATTTTTTACTTAGACTGCAAGCTGTCTGGGGCATGGACCATCTTTTTGTTCTCTTTGTACAGTGCTTAGTACAATGGAGTGCATGACTAGGGCTCTTAGGTACTACTGCAATGCAAATAAACAATTACAGGAATGTACACTGGTGGATGAGGGAAGATGTCTGTTTGTCTATCTCAGGTATTTATAGTGATCTCATCTCTGTAGCACCTCAGTGCTTCCCCCAGTCTGTAATGTATTTATCCTCATCTCACCCCCATGCTATTGTCCCCATTTTACAGATGGTGAATGGAGATAGACAGAGAGAGAGACTAATGACTTCCCCAAGGTGACACAGGGAAGTCTGTGGTTCAACTGAGAAATGAGCCCAGGTCTCCAACGTCTCAGGCTAGTGCCCTAACCTTTGCATTATCCTTTCTCTCTACTAGCCTTGTCTACACACGGGCTTTTCACCACTGTTATTGCTAGTTGAGCTGAATCTGTGTTTGCAACGGTGGGAGTATTTTTGTTAAGAAACTCTATTATAGACCAGGTCTGAGGGAAATGGCAAGTAGCTGTAGAGATACAGAGCTTCTTGCCGAGGTGCCATCTTGCTTTAGCCAATACTTTGTAATTTTGAGATCCAATCTAGCTATGCTTCCAGTGTAGTCCGGGCCTTGCTGTGATTACACTCTCCTCAGCTTTCATTTGCTGCAAAACACATTTGTATTGTAAGGCAATTGGAATTGGTGATTGATGTGTTATGGGACAGTTGCTAATGGACACCTGCCAGAGATAAAGTGCCAGGTTTTCAAAAGAGCTCCTCTTCCATTTAGGCACTGAAATAAATGGCTGGATTTTCAAGAGAGGCTCTTGATGATAATTTATTTTTAACAGTGCCCAAAGCTGCATTAGGTACTTTACAGAATGAATAAATTCATGACCTCTGCCCTAAAGAAACCTAAAGTCCATCATGTGATCTGGAGAGACCAAGGGATAAGGATGGTGGCATGGCCACCTTGGGTGTAACTGCAGGTCTGCTCCCCAAAAGGTGTTTCAGTGGTGCAGGGGGAACACTGGGAAAGCTTAAAGATCAGGAGGCAAGCTAAGCCTCAGTACAGTTGGTGAGGTCTGATGTGTGTGTCTATATGTATTGGGAGCTCAACTGCTGAGAGCTTTCCCATCTTGTTGGGTAATGCCTTTCTCTAGGAAACTGATCACAAATCTCACATGGGAAAAGCGTCATTTTGGTGAAATCAATGGTGGATGTTGCCACATTACAAAATTGACTCTATGGGATGACTCAGTGCCAGGGAAGGTCCTAAGAACTCAATCAACGCGATGTGCAGCCACCCGCGCAATGCTTGCTAGTAATAGCTTGGCTACGTGTGAGGGCTCTCACATTCACGAGCACTCACTTTAAAAACAGTAACGATAGCACATCCACTAGACTGTCAATCAATGTGAACTGCAGTATGGGGTAATTACTTTTGTGGGTAAGCTATTTAAATGATCACCTGGTTGTACCTGTTCCCTCCTGTTAACAATCAGATCCTCTTGTATAAAACTAAGCAATATATCAAGTACCTCCAGAGGCACTCTGTAGAGAAAGTAAGAAAACTAGCTCTTATTAACACAGCACAGCAGTTAACATCTGCTTGGGCTTTGCAAACCTTAATTAATTAATCCTTCCACAGCACCAGCGAGACAGGTACATACTATTATCCTGATTTAACAAATGGAGGAAGTGGGAAACAGATATTAATTTGTGTTCGCCTTGATTTTTGCACAGATGGTTTGTGTTTAGTGAGGCTTTCACTGAGGACGATACTTTGAAAAAAAGCCAACAAATTAAAAGGAACAGGCTGGTTCAGGCAGGAAGGAGCAGAGGGTAGATTCTTCTGGCACTCTACAGAAGCTATAATTTGTGTGAGCAAAATGATCCATTAAATATATTGATGATAAATGCTCAGATATTTTTGGACTGTTTTTGTTGAAGTACACTTCATACGATGCCAGTACTAAGTTAACAAAAGCGTTTAATTGTCTATGACTATCAGTTACATCGTGATGCATCCATCTCTGTGTTTATCATCCTCAAAGAATATTTTCAAAGTACCCAGATATAGCACAGAGAGCTTGCTTAGCTGGAAGCTTGTTGACCACTCCTTCGTCTGACTTCCTGGAGGGAGGCAAATAGGCTCCCTGCTTCCTAAATAACAAGGTTTTCTGGGATGCAGACCCTGCCCACTCATTTCTGCTTTGGACACTAGCAGGGAAGGAACTTCTGCTCCTAAAGCTGCTACATTCAGCCCTCGACCAATCTGAGAGGTCTCTAGCTGCCCTATCTGGTAACCGGAGTTTCCGCTTTAGTATCCTGACAGTTAGGAACTTTTTCCTAATATCCATCCTAAACCTCCCTTGCTGCAATTTAAGCCACTGCTTCTTGTCCTATCCTTAGAGGTTAATAAGAACAATTTTTCACCCTCCTCCTTGTATAACAACCTTTTACATACTTGAAAACTGTTGTCATGTCCCCAATCAGTCTTCTCTACTTCAGACTAAACAAACTCATTTTTTCCACAATTTTTTTTTGTAGATTGTTTTCTAGACGTTTCATCAGTTTTGTGGCTTTAGTCATTGCTTTAATAATTTTTGTAGAAGAGCTGTGTGCAAAGGACCTTCCCAGCAACCATTCATTTCTGCGTTGGGCCACAGCTAGAGTAATGAGCGTTAAAAGTGCAGGAGTTTTTACTTTCAATTATTGCTCACTCCTATATAATTAAAGCGAAAAAGACAGGAAATGGATTATTTGATGGTGGTCAATCGGACAGATTGCAGTGGAACCATGTCACTCTCAAGCCTTTCAGCCCCGAGACAGAACTGAAGAACTCTGGCAGTACTTGGAAGAGGAAATGCCAGCAGTGGGTAAGCAGGGCACATAAGTTCAGGATCAAAGCCATCATGCATTGAACTCTTCCTGCATATTGGATAAGCAGATATATTATCATTGGTCTTGCTTAGTAGATGCATCTCAGTATGTTGCCTTTTGATGTAATAGTTCCATTCTCTTGATCTCCACATTTAAACATTTTCTTTTGAAGGCAGTTAAGTAGGAAACATCAGTGGCTATACTGATCAACTGATTATAGTGGTTTTTGATTAAATATTTATATTGACTGTTTAAGGAGAAGACAATATATGTAGTTTAATGGGAAAGTGTATAACAGTTATTTATGGTAAAATTATGCCTGGGGACTTGTTTTTGAGGCTGATCATTGTGTGCATATCTAATATTGATGTTTCTTTTTCAGGAAAGTTTTTTATTGAGTTTGATATTTTGAAATGACTGATGAACAATAGTATTTTGAGGGGGATCTGGTAAGAGGTTCTCTTGAAATTAAATAAACATTTATTATAATTGAGAAGAATGGTCATATGGATATGCGTGAGACTTATGATATCCTTAACTATTCATTACCTTGCTGTGAAGGGCTTGGGTTTGTATGTGATGGGGTAGTTGAGTGCATTGCTGTCACTTATAAAACTTAACGATTTTTAAAACAAAGTTTTTTGTGTTTGGAATATACTAGTTCTGGTTCCCTGATTGCTGGAGACTAACCCAAATGATCAAGAGACAGTTTTGCCTATATTTCTCTGAGGAAGAGGCTGCAGTTATGCTTTTATGATGAGATAATAAAAAGGTGCTGTTTTTTACAAACAAAACAGCACTGGGAACAGATCAGTAATTTGTTTTGCAGTGTCTGTGGCCTTTTCCTCACACTTACTCAGTGCGCACTGCTCCTTCCTGGGACACTGCAGGTCCAGAAGCCTCTCTCTTGTGTCCCAGTGCTTCTCTGCCTGCTGCCAGCACCAGCAAGCCCCGCACCCACAGCTCTGATTGGGCAGAAGGGAGCCAGTGCCTCTGTGCCTAGGGGCCGCCCATACTGCAGGCTCCTGCTGGTGGGTGGGTGCCAGGAGCTGCCCCAGGAAGCGTTGCCAGCCCCGGGACTTTGTTAGGGTTACCATACATCTGTATTTTCCTGGACATTTTTAAATATTTAAAAATTCCCCCTGGACGGCCATTTAAGAACTAAAAAGCTGGATATGTCCAGGAAAATACAGACATATGGTAACCCTAATTTATAAGTGACCCTGAGAAATAGCTGAGAAAGACAGAGCTTTTGGGTAAAGTGGTCTCTGGAAAGAGGCTTGGAACTGTGAGCAAAGAAACTGTCTTCTGTTGTTTGATTTCTCCTATGTACATATGAAATAGGACTTTATGTACATTCTTAGTAAATAAACAGGTTTGCGTGAGACTAAATCATCAATTTCACCTCCTAACAGAAACAACCTGCAAGTCCCTGAATATTGGATATTTGGGTCAAAAGGAGTAACAATAACAATGTATTGGCTCACGCGTTCAGGTTTTTTCAAAGTCAGATTTTTGCCCTCTTTGTACTTGTTTAAAACTTACTTCCAAAATGTACTGTATGCCCCGACTCCAATCCAAAGACCTTTGTTTGAGGATCTTCTTAAATCAGTTTCTTATTTATCAGGCACAATATTTTAAGCTGTAAATCTCAGTAAATCCTGAGAGAGCATACAATGGAATACTTTAAAACCACAAACAATGCAGTGGGGGGAAAGAAAGACTTTCTGGGCATTCATAACCCTGAAAAATACTTGATTGCCTTAACTGATGTTTGAAAAGTTTTAATTGTGCTTGTACAGTAGTCACTATTAAAAAGTAAACAGCAGCATCTGAGATACCAAGCTTTTCCATATTCTTAAAAACAGGAAACAATCACTGTTTATTAGAGAGCATTATTTGTTAACATCTTATGAACTGTGACTCTTAATGGCAGCCACTGTAAGTTGCCAAGCAAGTTTCTGCACCTTTGTAATGCTCAGTGATGTCCTCTTGTCAAATACTGAGATCAAATATTGCTTTTGGTTGTGGTGTGCCAGCTATACTGTCCAATTTCAATACTCAAGATCAGTAGGATTAGACAGTTTGAAGACTGAAAGGCAAAGACTGTGATGTTCAAATATTAAACAACTTTTGAAAACTTTGGGTCAGATTTTCTCTCTGGCCAGAGCTCTGCTTGGTGAAGGAGACTGAGATGGTATAAGACCACCAGTTACAGTTACCTGAGTCTCAGCGTTGCACCTAAAGGAACAATCTAGCCCTAAACCTTTAAGAGGGTTTTGGAATATTCAGGTTGTCTATGGGCATGATGATCTTGCCTGCTCTTCTGTGGCACTGTTTGGGGAGGGAGACTGCAACCTTTTCCATGACTTAGAGACCTTTGTACTGCAGCTGTTAATTATTCCTGGCACTGCCTCCCTGAAGTTCTTGATTTTTCTCTCTCCATGGTGACCATCAATAACCACCATCTTTGATCCTCCCCCTGGGGTCCTCACCTTTGGCTCAACCTAACAAACAGACCCTATATACACAACTTATGCATATTCCTGTTTCCGTTGAGATCACTGAAGTCCTGTCAACATACAGTGGACAAATGTAAGAATCTAAACATGTAACAACTTTACTGCCTGTTCTGAAAGTCCTACCTGTACAACATAAACAGAATGATATGCACTAGAATGACATATCTGCATCCATGTATGAGGTGTTGTAGCCATGTTGGTCTCAGGACATTAGAGACACAAGGTGGGTCAGGTAATATATTTTACTGAACCAACTTCTGTTGGTGAGAGAGACAGGCTTTTGAGCTTACATAGAGCTCTTCAGAAGCTCTCTGCTCCCTTCAGTTAAAATATCAAGCTACGAGGATTATTTTAATGAACTTTTGTGCCTAATATACTTCCTGCTCCAAAATAGACCTTCCTAATTCCACAGTATGTTCTGAATCCAAAAGAGAGAGCACCAGCTGTTCACATTCATTGAGTACCACAATGGCCTATGTTGGAAGCCTTGCTCTAGAGCACTACATCAGAATGGAGCCATTGTCTCTTGGATTCCTTCGTGCATGTACTGAGGAAGTAGATAATAAAGCTGACTCATAGTACAAGAAAAGCTCCCGCTTGAGTCTACTAATGCATTGAAACATACTAGCCTGCACTTTGTAAAATGTACCTCTAATCTACTCTCTTCATTTCCCAGCTTGTCATTCCCATCTCATTTTCATGGTTTCTTATGTTTATTTCCATCCTTTGTATAACATATTTTTGTAGCAATTTTCATTTTTTTTATATTCTTTCTGCATTGCAATCACATCTGCAGATGTTCAGACAGTGACTTACTTCATAGCATCATAGAGTCATAGACTTTAAGGTCAGAAGGTACCATTATGATCATCTAGTCTGACCTCCTGCACAATGCCGGCCATAGAATCTCATCCACTCACTCCTATATCAAACCTGTGTCTGAGCCATTGAAGTCCTCAAATCATGGTTTAAAGACTTCAAGATGCAGAGAATTTTCCAGCAAGTGACCCATGCCACATGTTACAGAGGAAGGCGAAAACTCCCCAGGGCCTCTGCCAATCTGCCCTGGAGGAAAATTCCTTCCCGACCCCAAATATGGCGATCAGATAAACCCTGAGCATGTGGGCAAGACTCACCAGCCAGACATCCAGGAAAGAATCTTTGTAGTAACTCAGATCCCACCCCATCTAACATGCTATCACAAGCCGTTGGGCATATTTACTGCTATTAGTCAGATAGTACGGTGTGGAGGAGAAAGCCCTCTTGTATATACCCAAATCTCTGAGGGCAAGATCCTGCCACCTTTACTCACACTGAGTAGTAACTTCCTCCAGGAGTTGTTCCCATTGATTTCAATGTTAGTACTTGTTGAGTAAAGTACTACTCAGTGTGAGTAAGTAACACTACTTGTGTTCTTTCTTAAATTTGAAGTTCATGTCATGGTGCATCAAGCCTGCTCCCATTAAATGATTGTAAAGTGAAACACACACTGTTTGATAAAAGAATAAGCAATTGGAAAGTGATCCAGTATAGTGGTATCTAAGACAGGCCATTTTAAGCTACCAAAAAACTAAGTTAGGGGCACATTGGTTTCATATTCTGGTACCCTGTACTCTGGGTCATTAAATTAGCTTGTCTAAATATTTTGCCCTTGCCAGAATATCAAACTACTTTTTATCCCTTGTGTTGTTAAATATGATTCCTCCTTAGGGTTGAGTGTGTTGCTGTTTGTCTGACCTCCTTTCTTATCCACGGAGCAGGCACTGGCAGCAGTAGGCCATCTTCTTCCATTGTCTTCCATCACTGTGCCTCAGGCCTGACCAAGAGGTCAGTATCTGACAGTTTCTGTATGTGTTGATTCACTGGCATTCTTGGGCTGGTGGCTGCTGTGTGATGTAGACACTTGTCTTTGGGTGCCATTTACTTGGAGAAGGGTTTCTACAATATTCATATTTTGGGCGCTTGACTATCTTGCTTGTTACCTCATGCTCCTTCAACTCATCACTGGTATTTCCCCTGCATCTTTCAGGTTACAGTCCCTCAAACAATACCCCTATGGGGAAAAGACTCCATTCTCCATGGATTTTGATCAGGAATCTCTGGTGGGCTGGGCTCCAGATACTCTCCCTGCCTCACCTCCTCTAACTTCTAAGGGTTATTCCACCTTTCTGAAGTGGCTTGAGTACCATTCCCAAACAACACTCTGATCCAAATGCTGAATTGAAAACTATTCTTATTCACTGTAGATGGAGAAGATCAGATTAAAACCAAATGAATTGGCCACGTAAGATATCTAATCTAAACTCCCCTGTACTCTAGATAGGCTAGGGGTCAGAGTTAAATCTAGTTACAGTGAATAAAAAAAAATAATCCACACACGTTTATCAAATGCTGCTGTTCTCTTCTCTTACCCTAAGGGCAGGTTAACCTGTCAGCAAGGCAGAGTTTGGTATCAGGTGTCTCCCCTTCTCTTGTTTCTCAGCCCCGTTATATTTTTTATACTCCCTTGGTGTTCCTGGGAGGTTGTTGTGACAAATATGAGGCCTTTGAAGAGTGGACACTTCGAGGCTACTTGTAACATGGTGACCTGCCTCTTCAAAGGCCCGGATGCCTGGGGCTAGTCAGTCTTGTTCAATTAGCCCCACGCTCAAAGGTGAAAGTAAGCCAGTCCAGTCTGGCGTACCGGAAATAGCTGGTATGCTGTGCCAGACTGGACCAGCTTCTCCGGCAGTGATTTAAAGGGCCCACGGCTCCAGCCACCGCGGGGAGCCCTGGGCCCTTTAAATCACCGCTGGAGCTCCAGCAGCTGGGCTTGGACGGGGATTTAAAGGTCCTGGAGGTCCGTCCCTTTAAATCACTGCTGGAGCCCTGCCACTGCTACCCCAGTGGCGGCAGGGCTCTGGCGGAGATTTAAAAGGCCCAGGGCTTCCCACAGTGGCAGGAGCCCCGGGCCCTTTAAATCACCACTGGAGCCCTGCCATCACTACCCTAGTGGTGGCAGGGCTCTGGTGGGAATTTAAAGGGCCTGGGGCTCTCCGCAGCAGCCGGAGCCCCAGGCCCTTTAATTTGCCTCTGAGCCCCAGGGCTCCCAGACGCCTCTGCAGCTGGTAGCTCCAGGGTGATTTAAAGGCCCTGGGGCTCCCAGCCATAGTCGGAGTCCCAGGGCCTTTAAATCTTGAAAGGCCCCACCTCTTCTCATTGAGGCCCCACCTCTGCCAGTTGAAGCAACGGCCCACTCAGGACTCCGGAGTACTGGTAAGTCCTTTAAGTTACTTGCACCCCTGCTCATGCTGCTACACCTGTGCTGGTTAGTGGAGTTAAGAAGGGGAAAGCCCAGCAGCTGAGAGGAGGAGAGTGCACAGACTGCTCCTACCTGGGGGCAAGGAAGTAAGGATTGTATGAAGATGGTGACCTGCCATAGCCCTTTACAGGAGGATGGGACTGGATTGTTGAGTGGACCAGAGCCCAGCTACCTGTTGGAGGACACTGAGGTAGGCTATCCCAGTTAAGGTCTGCCTGTGAAGAAGGACAGCTAGGCCAGCTGAGCTGAAGATTCCTTTGTTTTGTGCTTTTGTTGGACTTTTTACCCTGCGAGGTGTGGAATTCTGTAAAGTAGCTTGGACTATATGACTAGAGTAGGTAAAAAACCTTTGTGGCAAAACTGAGGCGGAGTGCTGCAACACCAGGTTTTCCTGTTTAGGGTGCTCCGAGATGGTGAGTCTGGTCACACTGTTATATTGAGATGTTCCCGACGTGATGGGTATGTGGGATTGTCAATATCTGTATGCTGTATCCATGTACCATAACATGTACCTTTACGTTCCTGCCTCACTGAGTGGGTTTTCTGTGGAATCTAAAATCACTCTGGGTGGGTAATTAATACAAATCTCCAATACTGGTTATGCAGATATCCAGCTCTCTGTAGCTTTGCCACCAGGGGAGTAGGGGGCTGGAGATTCTGGTACTTTTGGGAATGTTGTGACCCTGCCCCTGCTGGTGTAACCTCACACGCACTGTGCACACCAGTGGGGGAGGGGCAGCAGACGATTCAGAACAGCATCCCCCATTTGTGATACTAGACAAAACCACATCCGGTTTTGTCTTCGTACTGGAGAGGGGACAAACGTTAGGAAAAGAGGACTGTCTTGCTTATAACTAGATGAATGGCCTGCCCACTGTGGGAAGTAGCAATGACTGATCCTGGTTTATGAGGCCTGGGAAAGAAACCCCTCCAAACTGTAGAAAAACTCAGCCTGATCTGACTTGTGAACAGATTCACTCTGGAACTGATAAACTTGCGTGCGTGCCTCCTTGTAGGAGCCCATGCTGATGATGGCTAATACCTGATACATTTAGTGTGCATGAAGATGGTTTGTTGGGTTATAAATGTTTTCCCTGTGATGCTTTTATCCTAAATACATGTACTGTGCTTTATGAAAGTTGTCTGGGCACTGGTTAACTCTGTCATTGTCCCTCAGAGAGAGCAGAAGTGAAGGTACTGAATGAAAGTTAGACCTACTGGGATAAATAATACAGTGAACTGCAGCCCTAAAATTCTAGGGATAGCAGCCCTAAAATTCTCAGCTGGAGGGAGAAGATCGTGATTTCCTGCTTGAGAAAGGTGGCAGCTAGACGTCTGAGTTCTAAGGGGGCACCTTTGAAGAGTCCATGGAAGGGGGCAGCAGAGGCATAGGCGCCGGTTTTCTAATGTGCCGGGGGTGTTCCTCCTGGCTCTGCCCAAGGCCTCACCCCCACTCCACCCCTTCTCCCAAGTCCCCACCTCTGCCCTGACTCCTCTCACTCTGCCCCTGCCCCGTCTCTTCCCGCCCTGTTCTGACCCCTCCCCTGAGCATGCCCTGCTCTTGCTCCTACCCCCTGCCCCCCAGCACTCCTGCATGCCACTGAATAGCTGATCACAGTGGGGGGAAGGTACTGGGGAGAGCGGGAGGTGCTGCTCGGCGGGGCTGCTGGTGGGAGATACTGATGGGGGGATGCCGGTGGGTGCTAAGTACCCACCATTTTTTTTTCATGTGTGCTCCAGAACTGGAACACCCATGGAGTTGACCCCTGTGGGCAGAGGTGCAGTTAACCCCAGGGCTGTGACAATTGTCGTACCAGACAAGCCTGGTGCCCCCTCGTGTCTCTCAAGCCACGCCCCCTCGCTGGATCTCATATCCATTCATGATTGTACTCACTGCTTTGGAATAGAGTTCAGTTCCTGGTTTTCTTGTTCCATCTTTGCATCTTATTACCACCAACATCCTGCAAGGGTCGAATGTATCCTTTGTTTCCTGCCAACCACAATGTTTTTTTTGTGTTAATTTTCCTGAATGGGGTGTTAATTCCAGACTCTGGCTATTCAGGTACAAGACTCATAATTCATTTTAACATTAATTTCACTCGCTATCAAATATGAATAGGACAGATTAGAGTACCTGTCACATGGCTGTATTTTAGGCATATATTCAGTGAAAGCTTTCCGTCCTTCGATTTTATCAGTCATAGGTGGATGGTTTAATACTCAAAAATACTTATTAAAAGATATCCTTCATTAATTGAATGCCTGTGATAACCTCACACTTACCATTCAGCTGTCTCTCAAAATAAATATATCCTGTGCTATTTCTGCAACAGATCATTTTAAGTACATTCAGGCTTTTTCTGTATTTCATCTAATGATTTATTTGACACTTGTCAGACAAGAACTCCCAGTCAAATGAAAATTCCCTTCTTTTGTGCATCTGTCTCTTCATTTACAACATCTGTATTCCAGGCTCCAAAAACAGAGATGCCTTTTTCTTTAGGGTCACCAAGAGCAAGATTAAACCCATATTTCACATGTATTGAAAAATAACTAGGATATCTGTCAAATAGCTATAATAAGAGGAAATAATGCTCCTTTTAGAGCCAATCCCACTTTAGTCAATCCACACCAGCTGTAATACTAGTTTATGTTCCTGTAAGTTATCGGTGGTGAAAGGATTTGATTAGGATTCTCAGGTGCTTGGAAAATCTTAAGGTTTTGCAGAAATAACTTCTATCCATGGTGTGCGTTTGTTTGGGTTTTTATTTTATTTTGGCACATTTCATTTGAATCTGTGGGCAGGATGTGGGAGTTACACTGAAATTCAGTGGCCTGTGTTATGCAGGTCAGACTAGATGATCATCCTGATGCCTTCTGGCCTTGAAATCTCTGAAACAGACTGCATAAAATTTATCCATAGCTTGTACATTGTTAAAATCTCTCATCTTGTCGCAATTAGGATTTTAATCCTGCTCCCTCCAATAGTATTCTGAAAAGTGAGCTTCTGCATTGGATACCATGGCCGTGGAAAACTGCATAATGTACTTTACAATGGAAACCGATCAACTTCCCCCATTTTGGCAAAGGGGAAAAATAATGTGTTAAAAGCTCAGTCCATCATTTTCAAATGAAGTTTCTTAAAAGTTAAAGGCCTAATTCAATATTTAGCCACCTACAGGCAAACCAGAGTAGCTTGATTTTTTTTTTCCAGAAATGAATTAAGTGGGTACAGACCACTTTGATTGAAGTGCCTACACTTTTGCTATACCAGTCTGAAAATGCAGACACTTCCATATATCTATTTATTTGCAGTTATTTAAACCCTGTATATTCTATTGCAAACTGCACCCACATTCAGCAGGTTCCTAGATTCTGTAGCACTCTGATGAAAAGAATAAAAATTCTTTGCAGATCCACTGAAGTTAGAAATGGAGGTTTATTATGAATACATCATGTCTGTGACTAATACAATCCTGACAGTAGCCCCCTGTGTTTTTTATTTTGATATTACATCTATTTTATGCTGTTGCCCCCTTTCTGGAGATGGATATTGCAAAAGTTTTTGTACTGACAACCCACAACTATATTGTAGAGAGCCTGGTGATTTTGGCTTATGGCCTGGGGTCAGATGGCGCTTGGGTGCCTGGCCCCTGAGATTCATAGATTCATAGACTCTAGGACTGGAAGGGACCTTGAGAGGTCATCAAGTCCTGTCCCCTGCCCTCATGGCAGGACCAAATACTGTCTAGACCATCCCTGATAGAAATTTATCTAACCTACTCTTAAATATCTCCAGAGATGGAGATTCCACAACCTCCCTAGGCAATTTATTCCAGTGTTTAACTACCCTGACAGTTAGGAACTTTTTCCTAATGTCCAACCTAAATCTCCCTTGCTGCAGTTTAAGGCCACTTGCTTCTTGTCTATATTAAGAGGCTAGGTGGAACAAGTTTCTCCCTCCTCCTGATGACAACCTTTAGATCCTGAAAACTGCTATCCAAGTATCCCCACATCATCTTGTGCTCTTTTCAATTAAATAACCCAATTCTTCCGCCTTTGCACCTTTCATAGGTCATGGGTTCTCTAGAACCTGTTCTAATCATAATTTGTTGAGACTAGTATGCTCGCAGTGACCAGATCTCCAATTCTCCACATCTTTCTTGAGTGACGGTGCCCAGACTGGACACAATAACTCAGTGAGAGCCTAACCACCGCAGAGTAAGAGTGGAAGAATGACTCTCGTGTCTTGTTTACAAGCACACCTGTTAATGCATTCCCAGAATCACATTGGCTTTTTTGCAACAGTATACACTGTTGACTTCATATTTACTTTGGTCCCACTATGACCCCTAAGATCTCTTTCCTGCATACCCTGTCTAGATAGTCTCTTCCATTCTGTAGTGTGAAACTCGAATTATTCTTCCTAAGTGAAGCACTTTGCATTTGTCTTTATGAAACTTCAATTGCCGGTTACCTCAGACTATTTTCCAATTTGTCCCAGACATTTGAATTTTGACCCGTCCCTCCAAAGCAGCTACCAATCCTCCCAGTTGGTATCGTCTGCAAACTTAATAAGCGTACTTTCTACGCCACATCTAAGTCGTTCGATGAATATATGAACAGAGCCGGCCCAAAACAGACCCCTGCAGAACCCACTTGGTTGATACCTTCCAAGCAGGATTGGGACATTAGTAACCACTCTCTGATAGGTTACCAGCCAGTGTATGCCCCATCCTTTTAGTACCCCATCTAAATTGTATTTGCCTATTATTGATAAGGATATTTCTGCAGACCGTTCAATGCCTTACAAGTCTAGGTATACCACATCGCACCGCGTCTCCCTTATCCTCAAGACTCGTTATTGACTATCAAGGAAAGCTATCAGATTGGTCTTGACACGATTTGTCTTTACAAATCCATGCTGGCTATTCCCTATCACCTTACCACCTTCCAAGTGTTTGCAGATGATTTCTTTAATTACTTGCTCCATTATCTTCCCTGGCACAGAAGTTAAACTAACTTCTGATAGATGTAGGAAGCAGTTTGGACTAAGCATGTTATCCAACTGTTTCTACTATTCCTAACTTCCTTCAAACACAGTGAGAAACTGAATTATAAAAAAATCTCTTCAAAGGTTGAAATAAATAAAAACCACCTGGTTGATTAATCTGCAGAATGTTATACAGTAAAGCTTTTTGTCTAACATGTAAAAGCTCATATTTGCTTCACATGAACACACTGACCTCAATTAATGTCAAGTCTGAAAACACCCGTGAAAGTGCACTGCAAATGGCAGTGGTTGTCATGCTGCTAAAGCCTCATAGCTTCATAAATGCATTCAGTTGAACAGTTCTCTTTTCTGTCCCCCTCCAAGACTGCATCTCTGCCCTGGAGGATTTCTGGTCTCTGATGGGGGCAGTGAGGTGGGTAGGAAGAGAGACAATATTGGTTGCCTGCAGAGATTATTCCTGCTGAGACTAAGCTTTTTCTCTACTACATGCTTTAATCAGATCAGCAGTAATAGCCCCTTCCTCAAACCAGGCCTAAGATTGGGTGTTCACATAGTGGTACTCTCCAAAGCTCCACCCACTTGCGGTGCCAAAATCAGATGCTACTTACAGTAGAAGGAGAAAGTGTTTAAAATAGGATTTCAAACCCTTCATTCTTGGTTTTCCCTTGGGGGAGGGGGCGTTGGATGTACTATGAGGCAGGACTAGATCAATGCACAGGCTTAACTTGAGGCTCAAACCACTGAGGGGAGACAAAGGTTGCTAAATGGTTTTTGTTTTGTTCTAAAAGTGTTGAAAATGTGCAAAACTAAAATAAACGTTAAATCCCATATTGGGGGATTACTAAACCTAACATTTAAAGTATATAAGTAATTCTGTGATGAAATTGCGCATTTAATTTTATGATTATGTTGTGCCTAACCCTTTTACCACGGGTGCCAAGAGCCAACACCCCAGCCATTTGCTGCTTACTTGCTACATTATATGAGGGCTAAGTGACCCATGTGGGATTGCTGGTGTTAGAGTTCAGGGCAACTGCACCTGTATTCCCCCTCCCCAGTCCAGCAAGGATACCTACTCTAGGCCCTGGCTCCTCAGCCATCACCTATCTTGGAGGAGATCCACATCTATCTCTCTCCTGACTGATGTTTTTTCAGGCTGCACAGTTCCCTGCATACACTGTATTATTCCTCACAACTCAGACTGCCTAGACAGGCCAGCCAGGGCTGGATTAACCTTTTGTGGGCCCAGCGCCAAACATATTTGTGGGCCTTCATGGGGGCAATGGAGCATGGTGCAGGGGGTTCAGTCCCTGGAATGAGGGCCCAACCAGGGGCAATGGTGCATGGCATGGCAGGGGCAGCCAGGGCCGGCGCTACCATTTAGGCAGCCTAGGCAATCGCCTAGGGCGCCAGGATTATTGAGGAGGCGGCATTTTGCCGGGGGGGTGGCAGGCCGCTCCAGTTGACCTGCCGCAGGCATGCCTGCTGAGGGTCCATTGGTCCACGGCTCAAGTGGAGCTGCTGCAGTCATGCCTGCGGATGGTCGGCTGCTCCCGCATCTCCAATGGACCTCCCACAGGCATGTGTGCGGCAGCTTTACTGGAGCCACGGACCAACAGACCCTCTGCAGGAATGCCTGCAGCAGCTCCACCGGAGACATGGGATCAGTGCGAGGGGTGGCAAAATGGCCGTGCGCCTAGGGTGCGAGAAACCCTAGCGCCGGTCCTGAGGGCAGCCCCGCTCCGCCCAGCCCAGTGCGAGGGTGCTAATTACAAACTGGCAGTTGCCAGACGCACAATGGCCCACCCGGCCCAGTGCTGCAAGTATGTCCCTTCCCCTTGGGGTGGGCCCATGTTGTGCCACACAGGCCCCTGCCCAACACTGGACACCCTCCACCAATTCCCTATGGCCAACCCCCACCCCCCGAGTTGCTATGCCCAGCCCCCGCCAACCCTGCCACAAATGCACAGCATCCTGCACAACACCACAACTGCCCAGCACCCCACACAGAACCCCCACTCCCTAGTGCCCCAACACACAGAGATCTTCCCTGCCCCCTCACAGTCCAGCACACCCCAAGGCCCTCCAGAGACCCACTCCCCCACGCCCTGCCTCCTGGCCCCACTCACTGGCCCTGCTGGGAGGCGACTGTGTCTTCCGGGCTGAGCCGCCAGTGTCCTGGGGCAGGGAATAACTCTGGCCCCTCGGAACTGGCGCAATCATCCAGGCCTGTCCTACCCAGGCTCCCTCAGGACCCACTTGTCTGGAAGGGTCCAGCCAAGCCCCCACGCTGTTCCCCTCCCCCTCAGCTGGCCAGGCTTCTGCATCAGTCCCAGGGCTCAGGGACACAGGTGGTGGGAAGCAGAGACTGCCTGGAGCTGGAGGTGCACTGGGGTCCAGCCAGGAAGCAGAGAGAAGCTGGTGGATGAGGCCAAGGGGTGGAGAAGAGCCCTTGGGCAGGTCGAGAGGAGCAAGTGGTGGGCAGGGTGCGGGGCGGGGGAGTGGGCTGGTGGGGTCTCAGGGCACAGTGCAAGCAGAGTAGGCCGGGGCCCGTTCTGAGCATCAGTGCTGTCCAGAGGATTCAGGTGATCTGGGGCAAAGCAACTTTGGGACCCCTTCCATAAAAAAAAGTTTCAATACTATAAAATACTATATTCTCGTGGGGCCCCTGTCGGGCCTGAGGCAAATTGTCCCACTTGCCCCCTCCTCTGGATGGCACTGTTGAGCATGGGCCCGGCTCAATGGCACCCAGCAGTGATGCCAGAATCTGCACTTTTGTTTTTCCTTGCAGGCTATGAACCAGGGATGTAAATATTGTTTTTAAAAGTACCTGCTTAAACTATAAAATCATATTGGTTAATCATTTATTTGTTAATGAGTTCACAATGTAGCCCACATCTATATCATCTTTGTCAAGTGTCTTTACTAACAACAAAAAACAGACAGTCTTATGGGCAGGGTTCGGTCTGAGTCTGGGGTCGGGGGCTGCCACCTGGCCCTGCCCAGCAGGGGTCATGGTCTGTCACCCATTCCCACCCAGTGGGGGTTGGTGTCGTGGTTGGGGCTGCCACCCTCTGGTCTCTCACATGGTGGGGTCCAGGGTGCTGCCAATCTGTTTTAAACACTAACTGCAATATATTAATGGTAAGACTAATACTTAGTGGTTAACCACTTAACAGTTTACATCCCTCCTAATTCCCCCCTCCCCTCTGTTATATCACACTCAGGGCCGGCTCTAGCCATTTCGCCGCCCCAGCATGGCGGCACGCCGCAGGGCACGCTTTGCCGCTCGCCGGTCCCGTGGCTCCGGTGGATCTCCCGCAGTCATGCCTGCGGATGCTCCACTGGAGCCGCGGGACCAGCGGACCCTCCGCAGGGATGCCTGTGGGAGGTCCACCAGAGCCGCCTGCCGCCCTCCCGGCAACTGGCAGAGCGCCCCCTGCGGCATGCCGCCCCAAGCACGCGCTTGGCGTGCTGGGGCCTGGACCTGCCCCTGATCACACTGCTCTTTCTAAGGAAGCACATTTATTCTTAAGGGGAAAGCATTACAGAGAGAACACTGAGTTTCCATTTACATGCTAAAAGCTTAGCAACAGTCTCTCATCAGTTTTATGGGGCCTCTGTATACCAAAGTCCTTCCAACCCTTACCAGGAGGGATTAGGGGGCCCCCTGTCTGTTTGCTAGATCAGAAAAAGCCCTCAGTTAGTTTAAACTCAGGCTGTTTATCCAAAAGTCCTTTCTCGTATTAGTTGGTTTCAGGAGACTTCAGATTGAAGAAGTATGTACAAGTGTATCCAAATGGTAGAACCTCTCTGGAGCTGTTACAACCTGGGGAAATTTGCCTAATTTCTGCACCTCCCTCTCTGGCTGTTCTTAATTCCTGGTGGGTTATAATCATCCTCCCTTGAGGAATTACATAAATACCTGGCCCACAATGATACATGGAAACTTAACACAGTAAGATCTCACAAAGATATTGCAGGAATTGCCATATCTGCCTCAGCTAGAAGAGACATCTCAATGGTGACAGTCTTACAGGAGGTGTATTTACTGTTGCTGATGCTTGTTCTGGATGAGCAGTAGGAGGGCAACAACATGGGAATTGCCCCAACCCTACAAACCTCTGTGTGGCCTCTGTCCTTGCAGAAAAAACTTATTTCCTTTCCCACCAGAAAGCATCTGAGCTTTGTCTTTGGTAACTGACTGAGGCCTGCAGTTGCTACTGTAACATAAAAAGGGTGAAAAAATATGAATGCTTGCTGTGAAACTTCTCCTGCTAAACCACTTCATTTTAGCCAGCATTTCCCAGAAACACCCTCCTGCTCCTCCCTCATCTCCTCAGGAGGAATGGGCTCCATGGCAGCCTTTTGTGCATTTGCAATAACCACATAATGAGGCTTTCTGCCCGGACGAACCCTCTTTCCCAGATTCTGCAACAGCTGCATTATCAGAATTCACCTCTGTGCAGACACTGCATCCTTCAACCTTAAAAAATGCTCTGGTTGACTGGTTGTTTCAGTTGCAAATTAGCCATAAATTCCTTTGTGGCAGCTCTCTGTGGCTGGCTGCATCCAAAGCTGCCAGACTGGGAAGTGATGATGCAAACCTGGCCTTTTGCCTTTTCTGAAAGCTTATCTCTTCCCTTTCCCAGTGGATTATAACCATTGCTACCACTCCCCCTCCATTTCATTGGGGTAAAAGTGACTCCTGCGCTGAGACCTATGCTCTTACCCTCCCCACAGTGAGTGATCTGCCCCATGTTTTATTTGTCATTTGGGATGACATGCATTGCTCATTTGCAGGTTCACAACTTGTGAATGATGCTGCTATTCCAAACGTGTGCAAATAAAACCTTTATATCACATTATAACATCATGCATTTCCCCCTCTTCCCCCGGATACAAATGGAGATAGCTAAAATATCTCTCTCTATAGCAAGATTGTGTCTTCATTTCAGGTAGTGCCTCCCTACAACCTTTCAACAGATCTGACATGCATATGCATACAGTACACAGGCATGTCAAAATGAGCGTGCCCTGTAGATTAATTACAAGGCATTCAAAGGTTGCCTTCAGGAGCCAGCCTGCAGTCATTTATACTCCTCCATAGACACCAAATGTAAAGTCTGCGTAAACTTTAAGAAAACTCCATAGAAAAGTTTTAGTGCATTTACTGGGAATTGTTCTCAATGCTTTTAGGCATCAGTGCCTGTCTTACCCAGTCCCCACTTCTCTTTCTTGGATTTTAACTCTTTTCTGAATTCCCAAGCTTCCAGGGAGCAATATTTTTCCAGTGATCTGAATCATGTCAGAATGTCTCCAACAGAGCAGCTCTGCAGCTGTCAATGATTTGTTCTCTGCCTTTCCCAGAGCAGGTGACTCATTTCAACTATAATTATTTGGGGATCTGGGAGGTAACTATTAATCCAAAAAGTAAGAGCTTGTTACACTCGACCTCTGATTATTATTTTTTTTTTTTAATTTTTAATAAAATTTTAGTTAAGTGTCAAAGAAGGAAGAGGTGTCGCAAAACCTGCCAACGAAGTGAGGATCGTTAAAAGAAAACATTCAGGGAGTGTCAGTGTTCTCCAGCATTTACTGCTGTAACCATGTCAGAGATGGAAAAACCACAACAATCAAGTGAGTAGCACTGCTGGTTTATTTGCATTAATCCCATACTTTATGCAGATAAAGATGCCAGTCGAGGGGAGTAGTATGCCTCCAGTGATCAGCTGTGAAAGTCACTTAAAGGGAAAACACTAGTAAGGATAATTTGTGGGAGGGCAGTAAGGAAGGCCAGAGACAAATAGGAAGAGCAAAGCGATAGGACCTTAGACAGAAATGAGTTCAACAATGCATTTTCCCTTTATTTAAGCCTTCTCACCTTTCCCTATAGAACTATTTGAGGTTGTTAGAATTGATTCAAGGGAGATTGTTTGAGAGAGAACTTAATAGTTTATGCTTTATATAGAGCTTTTTCATTTGTAGATCTCAAAGCTCTTTACATGGGTGGGTAAGCATTATCCTCTATTTTACTAAGAGAGAATGCTTAAATATAGAGCAGTTAAGTAACTTGCCCAATAGCACAAGTCAAAGCACTGTCCGAACCATGGTTGGAGCCTAGGTATGCTGGTTTCTAAGCCTATGTTTAATTCAGTAGGCCATAGTGCACAGGACATCCAGATGAGTGATACACAAGGGGCTTCAGTGCGAATGGGCTGACATTTAGCTCAGAGCTAATGGACATTTTGGCCTCCAAACGACTTCCAAAGCAATGTGACGATACCTTTCCCACATACATCCTTCACAAAGAGCATGATGTGGCAATACTGAGCGAATGATGCTCTGATGCTATAGCTTGAAGTGAATCTTCCATGATGTGAGGTTCTGTGAGGATGGGACTGGAAGCTGGATCTGTAGGGTAAGGGTGACTGATGCCTCCACACCACTTCCTGGCAGCCATGGTAGGGCTGCATGCAATTACCACATAGACCCTGTGGAGATAAATACCCCAGGAAGTACTGCCTTGGAAGATGAATGACAGCTTCTCTCATGGTGCCTGAGTGGTCCAGGCACCCTACTTAAGCCCAGGAGGAGTTCCAGGAAGTGTCTGTGCAACAAAGTGGACTTTTCCATCAGCCATAATGATGGACTTACCTCTTGGACTCCTGGCCCCAGCTCCGACTCTTGGCTCTGGTTCCTGACTCCAGCTCTGACCTTTGGTGCAGGCTTCTGACCCCACTGCTCTGGCCATTAGACCTGACCACCTCAGAGTCATCATTGGTTGTTTTCTGAAAACATCTGCTCAGTGTACAGTGGCAGTCAAAAAAGGCTAACAATGTTAGAAGCTGTTAGTAAAGGGATAGAAAATAAGACAGAAAATTATAATCATGTCACTATATAAATCCATGGTACATCCATGCTTTGAATACTGCATGCAGTTCTGGTGACCCTATGTCAAAAGAGAGAGATTAGAATTAGAAAAAAATCACAAAGAAGGACAACAAAAATCACTACGGGCATGGAACAGCTTCCATATGAGAGATTAAAAAGACTTGGACTGTTCAGCTTAGACGAGAGATGACTCTAGAGGATATGATGGAGGTCTACACAATCATGGATGATGTGGGGAAAATGAATAATGAAGTGTTACATAAGGACATACTTCTTCACACAATGCACAGTCAACCTGTGAAACTTGTTGCCAGGGGATGGTGTGAAGGACAAAAGTATAACTAGGTTCAAAAAAGAATTAGATAAGTTAATGGGGGATAGGTCCATCATTGCCAGAATCAAGATAGTTAGGGATGCAACCCCATGTTCTGGGTGTCCCTAAACCTCTGATTGCCAGAAGCTGGGACTGGACAATAGTGGATGGATCACTCAATAATTGCCCTGTTTTGTTCATTTCCTCTGAAGCATCTGGCACTGGACACTGTTGGAAGACAGGATACCGGGCTTAGATGGACCACTGGTCTCACCAATATGGACATTCTTATACCATTGCTCTGACCACTGTACCTGGGTGCCCAAGCCCCGGTCATGATACGACACCATATACTAATACCACAAATGAGATACTGAAATGCCTTATCTCACTAGTTCAGACCATCCATAGATAAAGAAAATATTTTGGAATCATCTGATCTCAAATGTATCTGGAAAGCTGGTGGGCCTAATGCATCCTGTATACAGCTTTCAGTAAATATAGGCACAGATGGGAGAATGGGAATAGAAGACAAAGGGAGGAACTAGATGAGAAAAGCAGGCTAAGTGCAGGGGAGAGATGAGATGAGCTACAAGCAGGGATAGAGTGGTGCAGTGTTTCAAAAGGAGGTTTAAACCCGTCCTTATTGAAGTCAGGGGGAGTTTTGCCATAGCCTTCACTGGGGTCAGGACTTCACTCATGGAGTTCAAAATATATGTGAAAAGAGAGAGAGTCCACAAAGGAACTTAAGCATGATCAGAGCAGCAGGGTAGGATTTTAGCTGCTGGAGGTTGAAGGGTGAAGAGGGGAACTGGAATGGAGGAGGTTACAGTAAGATAGGGAAGCTAGAATCATGGTATGAACCAAGGTTTTGGTAGCGGAGAGTGGGGAAAAGGGGAGTCTTATAGAAAGATATTACTGAGGGAGAAACAAGTAGTCCTGGCAAGAGCTTAGATGTGAGGAGGGAAGGAAAAAGGAGAGTCAAGCATAACCCCAAGGATGGGAGTTTGAGTTATTAGAATAGCAGAGATTCAAAGGAAAATTCAGGGGTGTTTATGGGAATCCCCACTGAAAATGAGCGAGAGCGTCAGAAAAGGCCTTATGTGTTCTGTGATGGGGACACTCACTCAAGCTCACCTGCTCCAGATGCCCCTTGTAGCTTGTTGACCTTACTAGGTTTTCAGTGGCTCAGCCCTCCAGCCAAGTCATTCAGTCAAAAATGGATGAACGTCTCCTGGGATAGCAAAGAATTCATCACACTGTCTGCCCTCGCCAGGATCTTCAACCCTGTCTCTGGACCCCTTCAATTCCTGCTCTTCACTTAGGCTTCAAACAGAGCCTAGTCCTTCTATGGGTTCAGACCACTTGGCTTGTAGGTAGGTGGGGGACCCAGGCCCACCCACTATTCTGGGTTCCAGCCCAGCAACCCTAAACACAGCAGCCACATACTGCTTCCTTCAGTTTGCTGCTGCTATTCCCTGGGTCTTTTCCCATGTAGCCCCTTTTTTCTTCACCTTGACCTCAGGACTGAAGCTCTCAAATACTCTTCCTCCTCACTGAACATAACTATCATTAGAACCCATCTTCTGATTCTCTTCTGGCACTCCCACAACAAGCACCTTTCCTTGCCCATCTTGTCCCAGCCAGAAACTGCCCTGCTCAGCCCCTGTAGCTCCTTTTATCTGAGCCTGCTGGGCCCTGTCTGGCTGTGTCTATGCAGCCTCTATAGGCAGGCCTGGAGGACCCACCTTTGCTACTGCTTTCCTGGGGCCTGATGTGGTAGGACTGTGGGGCATCTAGCAGGGGGCCACAAAGGCCAAGTACATCCCATCACACATTTTTACAAATCCATGTTGCTTTTCAATGGATGGCACAGCATGTAGGGTCAGAGTAACTAGAGAAGGAAAAGACTTAGTAGATTGCTGCATCCATTTATCTACCAGTGGAATAGAGGACTTGACAGAGATTAAATGGGCACTATATATGAACCTTAGTCAAAAAGATGGCAAGCAGCCCTTTTAATAATAATTTAATAATAATTTAATAATTGTTTGATATTTCATATATTAAACTGAGGTCTACATTAAATGCATATTGGGGAAACTTTAAATGGTAACTATTATAGATTTTGTAACAAGACCAGAAAGCTGACTGGTCTGCAACAAAATGAGCTCTTGAGGTAAAAAGGAAAACATCTATTCCAAAAAGAACGTTTCCATCCTTAAAATAAACACTCTGTGACCTTTACACTAAAAGTCTCTTACATTTCCAAGTTCTTGGCCAATCAGAGAGTGTCAGAAGCTGAGCACAATGCCTCCGTAGTATTAACAAAAGAGGGCTTATCCGTCTTTTAACGTTTAAGCGTAAGGGTTACTTCAAGGTGCTGAGATATATACATCTGGATGGGTGGTAGATGTTGTGCAGAGCGAATAATTAGCTCACTAACAAAATGTCAGTATGAGCCCTGGGAAGAGTTGGGGGGAAGGAGAAGGAAAAGCATGGAATGAGAGGGAGCAGAAAATAAAGTTTTAACAAAAGTGAAGGGGAAAGAAGAGAGCAATGCAAGTCAGTGTGAGCAAAGCATTTGCATTCATTGCAGAGCCAGGTTTCTCTAAAGTGCAACAAAGAGAGAGGATCAAGTCACGTCCAGAGCTGATTGGAGTCTTGAAAGAGGCTAGGGGTGTGTGTGTGTGTGTGTGTGTGTGTGTGTGCGTGTGTGTGTAAGAGTAAAATATATTATTTTGTTAGCTTGCTTTAATATAAATATATGGGATGCCTCTAATAGTGTAGTTTATGAGTCAAGTTCAGCACCCTGTTAAATCTGAATGACTTACGGAGAGCATATGGATTTATTCTGGATTTACACCATTGTAACCAAAAGCAGAATATGAATGGGTGGCCCTGATTCTAAGCTGCATTCTAGACCCTTCCTATTTATACTGCCTCAGATGATAAAGAAGCCCAAATCCAGGCAGATTTCTCTGAAGTGTGTGTATGTGGGGAGAAAAGGTGGTTCTATAGGGCTGGCAAAGGAACCCCTCACAGTTTCTGGTATAGAGTCTTGCCCAATGGTGGGAATGTACATTGCCGGAGCACTCTGATCTGCAGCCATTCAGGCCATCATAATTGACAGCCATTCCAGGGGTTGCTCTAAATTGTGCTGGGGGCTGATTAGGAATTTGAAAGAAGCAAAGGTGTTTTGTCTGGGATGTGCTACCTGAGCTGCGACATTCATAGTCAGAGATACCAGTGCCCCTAGATTTCCATGAATGATGGTTTTGGTTTTTAACGTGACCAGCTATAAGCAGGTAAAACTATAACTAAATCTGCTCACCTATATATGCTAATTACAGATGGACCCAGCTAGGGGTCTAGTGTCCAAACCACCTGCTAACTAACTCTGGGACTAGCTTGGAACTGATTCAATTTCTGGAGTGAACAACTCGAGCTGCTCTACAGCACTCATAGACAACTAAAATATGAACTTCCAATATGTTTGGATGCATGTTGTTGTTTTTTGGTCTGTGTGTTTATATGTCATGTTTGTGATATTAAGACTATACTGACAGATATTTAAAGGAGTGACTTAAAAAATGAACCCTACTTACAGTCACAATACTGAGTCTAATGGCTAGGTCAGTGGCGAAGTCTTTTTTCTAAACAAAAACTACAAGGAAACTTGCAAAATTTGCTTCTGCCAGGAAATGGGCAGTGGTTCTTCTAAGTCCCACAGGAATGGGTGAAGTGGGCAACGAATGTGGACAGAAAGAAACGTAGTGCTCATAACACAATGTCTCATGTTCATCCCAGTTAGTCTAGGAAGGCAGAGAGGTCCAGTGGATGGGAAATTGATTGGGGATGGATGGTTGGTTTCTACTCTCAGATCTGTTTATGGATTACTGTGGTCTCAATCTAGCAAAATACTTCAGCACAAGCCTAACTTTAAGCATGTAAGTCATCCCATTGAAGTTAGTGGGACTACTGGTGTTTAAAATTAATCATGTGCTTAAAGTGCTTTGCTGGCTCTGTATCTATGTGACTTTGAGCAAGTCAATGAGGGCTTATTCTGCAAGGTGCCTGCCAAGCACTTTGGCTCCAATCCAGCAAAGCAAACCATTGTAGCACTAATCATGCGCTTAATGTTAAGCACATGCTTAAATACTTTGCTGGGTTGGGGCTAAAATGCGCAGCACCTTGCAGGATTGAGACCTTATTCACTCCATGACTCAGTTTCCTTATTTCAGCAATTGATATACTAATATTTTGCAAGGTGCTTTGAGACCTGTGGATGAAAAGTGTTATATAAGGGGTGGGAAATATGTGTTCCTATGTCTGGAAGGTGCCTAGCACATTGTGATCACACCTACAATATGCAAAATAATACTTGTTATTGTTAGTTCAGTGATATTACAGCAGAAATGAACTAGTCTCATAAAATCTGTGTGACCAGATACAGTGATTTACAGGTGGAATTAAAAAGAGCTGAGGCTTCCATTTCACCTGGAATCTCTGCACTCATCCTCTGAAATTTCTGATAATTACCAGTTATCATCCCATCAGCAGTTCTGCTTTTTTAAAATGCTTTCAGCCTTTTTCAGTGGTGGGGGAAACAAACGATTTTTCCTCTGAGCTTTTCAATAAAATTTGTCATGAAATATAGTCATTTCCCTCCCCCCAATTATATCATTACTGAGAGCTGTTTTTCAAGGCACATTGATAGCTCTCAGATGGGTTATTATATGAATGTGGTTTATAAATGGACTTTTATTACACATTACAGTTAGTTTGAAGGGGTCAGGTTCTTCCTTTCAGTGCATTGATGCCTTTACCTTTTTTAACAGTCATCTCTGGTCAATCATAGCCATACAGAAATAATAGGATACCTGTCAAAAGTTAAATAGTCCTCACCTTAATTTTTATTGTGATTAAAAAAAGTGGGTTTTTTTGCTATTGGTATCAGGAGTAATGGTGCATCTTTCCAAAAGTTTAAACTGCCTCCTTCAGCATATATTAAATATGTATTTATTCTTCATAGAAAACAGGAAATTTCAGCACAAGTACCACAATGATGCAAAAAATAGAGTTCAAGTAGAGTTGAACTAGAGTTGCCAAGACTGGTGATAAAGGGTTTTATTTTTCTCATTGGGCTGCTAGATTTACAGGGCCAAATTCTGCTCTCAGCCACATTCATGTAAAATTGAGGTAGCTGATTTCAGTGGAGCTAATTCAGATTTGCACAGGTGTAAATGAGATCAGGCTGTGGCCCATAGCATTCTAGCTCAGCAGGAAGTCAAGGATTTGGCAGAAAGAGAGAGACTGTAGGTGGTTAGACTAGGTGAATGAGAGCCAGGACTGTTGACCTGCAGTACTCGCTGGGTAAGTCATTTAACTTCTCTGTGTCTCAGTTTATCCATTTTTAAAGTCTAATACTATTTGCTATTTTAGTGTTTTGAATGGTAGTTGACATCAATGGGCTTTGGATCAGGACTTTAATTAATTAAGATTAGTAAACTGCCCTAACATTCTCTGATGACAGGCAATATAGAAATGCAAAGTTATGATTTCATTTTGTGACTTACTATGAACGTGTTAAAAGACAGATAAACCCATAGCAGTTTACTAATGTCGTTGAAACCAACGATCATAAGCTTTGAGCTTTACCACAACCCACAGAGTGAATCACAGAAAATTATCCATGCACCAAAGAAAAAACTGATGCTCTAAGTCTGAGTTAGAGATCCTAGAGTCTAGAGTGCTGCCAAAGTTCTGGCCTGGGACTTAGTGATCTCTGAAACGCACAACTGTTCATTGTTGTTGTTCTGGGTACTCTTACGTACTTTAGCTGTGATAAGTAACATACCATTTAAAGAATATTTACAGGAAGAGGGAATTAACTCCTGTCACATGACTTTATGGCACAAGAAAATGTAACAGGAGAAGTCAATAGGCAATGATGTCAGGTGAACTTTGCTGAAATGACATGGATAGAATATACTCTGTGGAAAAGAAAAAGAAGCATCTTACTAACTCTCTGCACTAGTCTTAATCCTTACTGCGTCAAGGCTGAATGTAGTCCTCCAGAGTAGGCTTTATAGAGGAAATGCAACCTTAGGGTATGTCTACATTAAAAACCCTATAGGGGTGCAGCTGCGCCACTGTAGTGCTTCAGTGTAGAGATTACCTATGCCAATAGGTGTAGGTAATCCACCTCCCAGAGAGGCTGTAGTTAGGTTGATGGAAGAATTCTTCCCTTGACCTAGTGCTAGTTAGTATAGCTATCTCTTAAGGGTGTGGATTTTTCACACCTCTGAGAGACATAGCTGCACCCAGGTAAGTTTCCAGTTTAGACCAGGCCTCATAAACATGTCTCTAGTCTTTCTCCCTTTCCCTCAACAGATTGGTATGCTTCTCCACTGCTCTTTCTTGCTTCTCTTAAACAAGGCATAAAACAGTTCTGATTGATAATCTCCAAGACAATAAGATTTCAAACAAGCTCAGCAGACACACCTTATTTGATCCTATACTTTGAAAGTCAAAAAGAGTTTTGTATGATGGCATTTATGTGAATTCTAGTTTTTCTTGTATCTGATCAGAGCGCTGTGGTTTTTTTCAGAACTAGCATTCTGTCACCTTGTTATCAGGTTAGTTGACTATATGCTCTTCTCTTTCCTTAATGTTTCCCTGTGATTGTTATAAAAAAGTTGGTTCCTGCAGTTTCTGTATAGCAGTGAAGCGTTCCGCCCACTGTTGGCATGCAATCTAACCTAGCCGGTATTAGTTAGCCATGTGATGCAGAGTAAACTCAGGGTAAGCCTATTGCCTTGGTCAATATTTGCTCTAGCTCTGGGAGGGAAGATTTTAACAGCTCCACTGACGCAAAAGATCCTAACTCTCTCTGACTTCTCTACAAAGCTGATGTGTGCATTTTGTGTCCCTCTGCCACAGATGTGGCCAGCAGCTAGAGCTGAAGATGAAGGACAGACTGGAGGAATTGAGGATCCGAGTTAATGAAGATGAGGACTCTTTGGATATTGATGATACTCTCTCATTTGATAATCCTGTTTTCAAGGAGGATGAGACCAATCCCATGAGCAAAATATTCCAGGAAGTGTCAGATCTCTCGCTGGGCCTGAGTAAACTGGAGGAGTTATCAGAGAGCATCCACAAGAAGCAGCAGCGGGTGCTGTGCTGCACCACCGAGGAGAGCGTTTATGAAGAAAAGAAAGAGTTAAGTAACATTAAAGCCTCCTTCACTAGTCAGGCTAAAGTCATCCAGCCTCAGCTCTATGGGATTCAAGACACACTGTCCCGAGACAGCAAACCGTGGCTGGCAGGATACCGCATCCACCAGAACCAGCTCTCTGTCCTAATCAGCAAGTACCGAGACATCATCACTCACCATTATGCCAAGGAGATGGAGTATGTGGAGAAGTTGAAGGAGCAGATCATGAGGCAAACTGAGCTGGCAGGCTTAAGCCTACGTGAAGAGGACATTAATCAGCTAGTGGAAAGCCCTGTGGCTCCTCGGATTGTGGGCCAGGACCTGGAAGTGCTCAAGGCCAAGCAGCACTTGGCCATGGCCCAAGTACGCCACCAACAACTGCTGGACCTAGAGGCCCAGATCAGTGAGCTGCACTCGCTCTTCCTGCACTTGGAGGTGCTGGTTTCAGAGCAGCATGAGGTCATCAATAACATTGAGTACAACGTCCTGCATACTCTTGATTACGTGTCTCAGTCCAACGAGGAGGTGAAGAAAGCCCTGAAGTATGAGCGCCAGTCGCGGATCTCGGCAGCACTGTCGGCGGTGCTGGGCCTCTGTGCCTGTTGCACGTGCTTATCATGCGCAGCTGGCACAGTGTAGTGAGACGGACACGGACTCTGCAAGGGAAGGGAGTGGCTATGTTACACAGAACTTGGTAGCAGCCGGGCTCTTTGAGGGCAGTGAGTATGGATTAGCCCTACGGACTCATTGGAAGGGAATCTCCCATGATTTGGATGGATTTGAAGGCAGGTTTTCTTGTGTGTTTCATATGAAGAAGGATTTTACTGAGTGTTTTGGTAGGACACTAGCAATCAAGCTCATGTTTCCACTATTCTTTGATGATTGCATGTTCTATCTTCAACAGTGTCCTTAAGACATTTAATATATGTTAATAAGAAAGGCATATTTGAGTTTCTGATCAAATATAGCTTTAAAAAGAAATAATAAAACTTTGCATAACTAGCCCCTGTTAATATTTGCATTATGTCATCGGTCGTTATAAAGCACACAAAGAAACACAACAGCTCAGTTTCCCAGGTTGATTATAATGCTCCTCCACCCAGGTTTAAAACCATAATCTCTGCACTTTGTCAAGTTTTTATTACTTGGATTTTTAATATGGGGTTGTCTCATTGTTTATCGTATTTTGTAAAACAAACAAGTGTTTAGGATTGCAAAATGCTTCCACTCCTGGTGCCATCACACTCCCAGTGAGTGGAAATACCTGCAGTATGAATGAAGTGTGTTGATGTTTACATATGTAGTTTTTGTTTCAAACTCCTGTTACAGGGCTGTGCTTTCCTTCACACAGTATGTGTGGATTTGAAATGAGGGGAAAGGATTAAATGCAACTGTGGTTTTTAATCCTTTGCAATTCCGTTTTACAGTTTTCTGGTGGAGCTGTCATCAGGCACAATTTCAGACTTGTTCTTTCATTCGATTCACTTTCTGTTTCCATGATACTTTCAAGATAGAAACAAAACCAGTTCTTATTATATTATCAGTAATTTTGCAATTGTTCATTTAGTGCTCGCTGACCATGCAGGCTAACAATATTACAGCTCAAAATTCATGTTTTATGTATCTATTGATTCAGTGTAGTGCAAAAGTAATGCATGTGAGCATGTTGGCAAAATCTCTCAAGGCTGTTTTCCCAAGGATCGGATCTGATCTAATCTAATCTAGTCATCTTCATAAGAATTCAGTCTAATGTTGTTACAGAGAAACAAGGGGTATGTCTTCACTGCCAATGTTAAAGAGCTGCTGTGGGTGTAGGCGAGGCACCAGAGAGCTCTCCCAGTGCTGTAAAAAAAACCAGCCCCACTTTAGAGTGCTGAAACTTTCTCACTCAGAGAGGTGAAAAAACACCCCCTGAGCAATGCAAGTTTCAGCACTCTAAAGTGTCAGTGTAGACAAGGCCAAGGTGGGTGAGGTAATATCTTTTATTGGACCAACTTCTGTGGGTGAGAATGACAAGCTCTGTGGAAGCTCAAAAGCTCTTTTTCAGATCTAGGAAAGGTACTCAGAGTGTCACAGCTAAATAGAAGGTGGAACAGATTGTTTAGTATAAGTAGTTTTTGGGTTTTTTTCTGCCTTCTCACCCCCCATGACTGGAGGCAGGGCTGGCTCCAGGCACCAGCCCAGCAAGCAGGTGCTTGGTGCAGCCAAGAGGAAGGGGGGGCACGTCGGGCACTTTGGCGGCAATTTGGCAGCGGATCCCTCGGTCCATCTCGGAGGGAAGGACCTGCCACTGAATTGCTGCCGAAGAAGAAAGTGGCATGATGGAGCTACTGCCGATCGTGATCGTGGCTTTTTTTTCGCAACTTGGGGCAGCAAAAACCCTGGAGCCGGCCCTGACTGGAGAGATATTAACGGGCCACTTCACCTTGAATGGTCCCTTGAAATATGTGTTAACTACTTATGCTAAATAAGCTGTTCCACCTTCTATGCAGGGCCAGCTCCAGGCACCAGCAAAGGAAGCAGGTGCTTGGGGCAGCCAATACAAAGGGGTGGCACCCCATTCGGCATTGGGGTCTTCGGTGAGAATTCGGCAGTGGGTCCCTCAGTCCCTCTTTTCATCTTTGAGGTGCCACTGAAGTGCTGCCGAAGAGGAAGAGAGGGAGTGAAGGACCCACCGCTGAACTGCTGCTGAAGAATGAGCGGCGTGATTGAGCTGCTGCCGAAGTGCAGCCGATCAGTATTATTTTTTTTTTGCTTGGGGCAGCAGAAAAGCTGGAGCTGGCCCTGCTTCTATGTAGCTGTGATGCTCTTTCCCAGACCTGAAGAAGAGCTCTTTGTGAGCTCAAAAACTTCTCTCTTACCAACAGAAGGTGTTATAAGCATAAGTCCCAATTCTGAACCTTAGCGTCCAAAATGTGGGTGCCTGCATGAAACCTCCAAGCTTAATTACCAGCTTAGATCTGATAGCGCTGCCACCAGCCAGATTCCAGTGTCTGGCGCACTCTGGTCTCCCCAAAACCTTCCCTGGGGGACCCCAAGACTCAGATGCCCTGAGTCTACAACAAAGGGAAATAACTCCCTCCCCTTGTCTCCTCTTAATTTCCTCCCAGGCTTTCCCTCCCTGGATGGCCCTGGACGATCACCCTGTTTCAAGTCCTTGAAATGCAAACACAGAGAGATCAAGTTTCTTTCACCCTCAGTCAGAGTCCCTGCAAAGGTACGCTTTGCAACTCTGACACAAAGAGATTTTCCCTTCCCCCCTGTTTCCTTCCTCCCCACCAATTCCCTGGTGAGTTCTAACTAGGAAAAAATCCAACAGGTCTTAAAAAGAAAGCTTTATATAAAAAGAAAGAAAAAGACATAAAAATGATCTCTGTATCAAGTTGACAATATACAGGGTATTTGGCTTAAAGAAAAATGAATAAACAGCCTTATCCAAAAAGAAATACAATTTAAAACATTCCAGCAAACTACACACATGTAAATACAAAAACAATATAAAAACCTATTGTCTTCTACCTTTGTACTTACACTTGGAAACAGAAGATTAGAAAGCTTGGAGAGAGACAGTTCACTCTCAGAGCCGAGAGCAACAGGGAGAGAAAAACACACACCCAGAAGTTCCCTCCCTTGAGATTTGAAAAATCTTGTTTCCTGATTGGTCCTCTGGTCAGGTGTTTGGTTACCCCTTTGCAGGTGATATAGACATTAACCCTTACCTTCTGTCATAAACAGATAGCTGAGATAGATAGATATTACCTCACCCACCATGACTCTTTCGTATCCTGGGACCAACATGGTCACAACAACACTGCATACAGTCTGTTACAACATTCTGAGGGGAGTTCATATGCAAAAAATCAGTTTTCAAAGGAATACCTGAATTATGTGGTGATCTCTTAATTGAAAATACATGTTGTCACATAAGCAAAGCTGAACAGCACATGTATTTGAAACTCTAACAGTAGTTTTCCATAAACACTGTACAAGTAAATAATATAATGGGGATTTTTGATGGACTGTCTAAATAGTGACATTTCAGTAAAATAGGGGCCAGGTTAAGATTCTCAGGAATTCTTGGAGGAACGTCCATTTATGTATTGGGCATTTTCTTGTGTTGTGTCTAGACTAACTCTCCCATCTTTGAGATTATATTTTCTTGTATTAGCCCTAATAAAAACATTGCTATAATATTTTTGTGGATAGTTAAATTATTTCTTGGAAAGCAATTAATTCAAAATTCATGAAGAGTTGAAATTAATTTGATTGGGGTTTGGATTTATGGTTTATTCCCTGGTATTAGATTTTTCTGAATCTATTCAAAGAACATTTGGCTTCCAAACAAGTGAGAAATTGTGTAACTTTTATCTATCTACAGCTATTTGTTATATTGAGCTAAACAACAGCCTCCATTTTATTTGGTCCTATGAGAAGAACTTCAGTTGAGAGAACTGTGGACAAGCTGCTTTGCATGCTAGATTAGTGCTTTCAGCTCCCACTGACTTCTTTACAATATTGGACATACATTCAACAAATGCATTTCAACTTCTGTCTTACAATGGGTTCCTATCAAATCTTGAATCTAGTTATTGAACCCAGGAGGTAATTAAGCTGGTTGCTTTTGCAACTCTGTTATTGAGTCACAGTATGCTTAGCCCTATATTAGGTCTGTTTATGAGTGGGGGAGCTGAGGTGGGAGGAAAGAGGTTGTCTGATATCGTTTAGTGTGGGTGGAAGGTCACTTTATGAATCTTCTCTCTATCTCCTGCTGTGTGGCTGTTTAGATTGTTCTGAATGTCTAGCCATCAGATTAACCCCTCTCCACCCCATTCCATCGTCAAATATTTCTCATTGTTAGAAGTTTTTCATCCATTTCACAGAAGGGATCAGTTGGATCCAGGGCAGACTTTCCAGTTCCACTGTCGTCTGTCAGAGCAGGAAGGAGACCATGTGTTAACTTTTCTGGATGAGTTTCATCTAGTTCTAGGGTCACAAATGGAGGTTTTTAAATGTGCTAGCAGGGAGAGTCCATTCAACTACCTGGCATATGGATCCAAGCTGGAAGTTAGTGGGGAGTTCTTAGGGCCATTTTTAATGGGATTTGGTACTGAGTTCAATCCTTGAGGGGGCCATTTAGGGATCTGGGGCAAAAATTGGGGATTGGTCCTGCTTTCAGCAGGGGGTTGGACTAGATGACCTCCTGAGATCCCTTCTAACCCTTATATTCTATGATGCCCTTACAGTTGTAATCTGAAGATTTTAAAATGATTCCATGCCTGTTGTCTATTGGTAATTCCAGAACAAATCGGTTCAATTTACAACCACACATTATTATTTTTTTTAATTTTCTGTCCAGCAGACTCACCCTGGGACTTGTAGTCAAGCTGGGTTCTTTCTGGCTTGTGAATCTTTACCAGTAATAGATATTTTAGTTAGAACTTGAGAAAACAGTTCTGTTGCTGATGTGAGTCCAAATAGAATCTAAATTGTTCTCTCACAGTTGTGTTGTCTGTGTAGTATCCCTGGAGTTAAAAGAAAAAACAAACAAACCCAGGCCTACAATAATACGAACAAAACCCAGCAACACCCAAGAAAACTTCTCTTTGTCACCAAAAGAACTCTGAATGTACACATGGTGCAGATATTTGGATTACAAAGCTGCCATTTTTACATAGTGTCTCTTCTGACTATAACCACACTTTGGGCATACTGTGGACCTGATCTTGCTGAGGAGAAAACATTCTAATGACTTCACCACTTCTTTCTGCTCCCTCCCCCAATCTCTATTCTTCCTTTTGTAGCAGAAGGTTATTCAGAATGTGGTGGGTGGGGTGGATGGGGTCACATGATAGGGCAGGGGTCGGCAACCTTTCAGAAGTGGTGTGCCGAGTCTTCATTTATTCACTCTGATTTAACTTTTTGCATGCCAGTAACACATTTTAACATTTTTAGAAGGTCTCTTTCTATAAGTCTATAATATATAACTAAACTATTGCAGTGTGTAAAGTAAATAAGGTTTTAAAAACTTTTAAGAAGCTTAATTTAAAATTAAATTGAAATGCAGAGCCTCCTGGACCGGTGGCCAGGACCCGAGTAGTGTGAGTGCCACTGAAAATCAGCTTGCATGCCGCCTTTGGCACGCATGCCATAGGTTGCCTACCCAGAATAGGGTTTGTTTTTCCTCCCTTTTGAATGATACCAGTGAGTTATGAGGGGCAATTGCTCATCTTCTCAAGAAGGTCTCTGCTGTGAGTTCCTACAGCATTCCACTATCACTCCTCACGTTAAATGTACATATGAGGCTGCTAAAGGGGATTGGGAGACAGTTTGACAGGACCATCAATATACTAAGGATTTTGTTCTATGCCTCAGTATTTCATGCTAAACGAAGGTGTTGCTGTTTCTTGGATTTGTTGATATCTGGCCAAGATAGGAACCTGGATGAAATCCAGCTAGCATAGTCTCAGTCCAGATAAGTCTGAGGTGATGCTGTTCGTTGCCAGGAGTTGTGCCTGTACTCTCCAACTGAGGCCAAAATGGTGTCTTATTGAATTGATTTCTGATTTTGGGTCCCTTGGTAGCAGAGATGGTTGAAAAGTGGGTTTTCCTTTATTGGCCAGTCTGAGAGTTGGTGACATTTCATCTCAGATGTAGCCTTAGACATAGTTTTCCAAGCCTTTGTCAAAACCGGGTTAGTTTACTACAAATGGCTCTACAGCGGATATCATCATAAACTGCTCAGAAGGCATATAGCCACTTTTGCACTAATTAGTTTGCAAATAGGAAACTAATAATGAAAAGCTTTTTATTACAGCTAGTTACCAGTAGATCTCAATGCTCACCAATAAACGATGGCAATATCCTTATCCCCATTTTACAGATGGGGAAACTGAAGTTACGGTGACTTGCCGAAGGTCACCCAGCAGGTCAGCAGCAGAGCTGGGAATAGATCACAGATCTTCTGAGTCCCAGTCCAGTGCTCTGTCTACTAGGCCACATGGCCAAAAGCACATTCTATCACTGCTCTGTACTCTCTGTATTTGTTCCCAATTCACTTCTGGGTGCCATATAAGGTGGCATTAAAATAATTTATAAGATCCTGACAATCTTAGAGGAAGTCCCTCCCGTATTGCACTTGCTGGGATCAATAGGAATAGTTCAGCAGTTGATCCCCAGAATGGAAGTTGTGAGGGCTAATACTAGAGCACTTTTTGGATGGGAGGCTCTACTATGGAATTCATTCCTATTGGCCAGCTATCAGAAGATGATCTCTTGCCATTTTCAGGGTAAGACACATCTACTTTGGTCAGCCTTTTTTTTTTTATTGGATTTCTCTTTCATAGTCCTGCAGTGAGATTTGCCCTCATAGATTTTATTGAAAGACTGAGGGTACTTCTACACTTTGAGCTTGAGAGTGTAATTTCCATCGTGAGTAGACATACCTGTGCTAGCTCTGATCAAGCTAGTGCACTAAAAATAGAATGTAGTCACAGCAGTGCAAGTGCTGAGAGAGGCTAGCTATCCTGAGTATATGCCTAGTGTTTCTCATGGGTACATATTCAGGGCAGCTAATGCCTCCTGTCATACTGAGGGTGGCTAGCCCCTCCTGCTGCTCATGCCATCACAGCTACATTCTATTTTTAGCACTCTAGCTTGATCAGAGCTAGCATAGGAGCTGGGAATCACAGCTCAAAGTGTGGACATGGCTTTCATTTCTGTTCTTTTCATTGTGGGATGCGTGTTTTATTTGTTCTGTTGGAAAGTGAAAAGTAATGGAAAGTAGGATTAATTTGGTCTCCATTTTTGGACAATGTTATTGTTTTGTCTTAATTGTTGAACCTGCCCATACACACTGTGATCAAACATTTTTATCATGAGTAATCTCCAGGAGAGTTGATGAATTTCTTTGTGTATGTACATACACATGCATATGTGAGTCCTTTGTATAGGTAATATTTAGCTTTTTCTAGTCTATTCATTTTTTATAGGTTCTTACCCCACCCTCATCACCATTGCATCTGAGCTCCTTCCAGCATGGCATTTATAAGTGACATGACCAACGTGGTTTGTTCTCTCTCTCATCTTCTCCCCAGATCCGTCTTTGTTTTTCAGATGCTATGCTCTAGTAATGATGGGGAAGGAAGAAATGAGTTAAAGCAGCCTGCCTTGTGCAAAGTGTAAATGGAGATGGGCCACGCAGGCCACTGCAAAATGGACTCCAACCAACAAAGACCAATACAGTAGAATACTATTCAGCTAGAGAAGAACTGAAAAAATGAAATCTTCAAGCAGTGCGAGAAACTCAGCCCGCTCAAGCTTCTTCCACCAAAGGACTGGATAAATTGATAGCCAATCCAGCTAGAGTATGATCCGTAAAACATATACAAACATTCAACAGTAATTCCAGTTGGCAAAAGCCCAAGTTCATCAGCTGATTGCACATTGAACAGTTTATCTTGCGATGAGTGGAAGGCGGCTGCAAGGGAGGAAGAGAACTTACTTCAGTTTGATTACAGCCGTGAGTCTTCTAACTAGAGTTGGTTGGGACATTTTTGATGACTTTTTTTTTTTTTTGTTGGAAATGACAATTCACTGAAACAAAATCTTTTCACTTGAAGTTTTTGCATAAAAAATCCTGAAAATGTCAAAACTGTGAAAACATTCCATTTGGCATTTTCTAAACAATATCCTGTGCAAAAATTGAAGCTAAATTTAGTAGAAAACAAATAAAATGGTCATCATTGAAACAAAACCTTTTAAAGTAATGGAAAGGAAACTTTTCAATTGACCCCAGCTAATTTTTTTTTCATACATTTGACTGGAAAAAAAATGAGTTTTACTTTTTGGCCTGATTTGGTTTACACAAAATTTTCCTGGGCCAGGAAACCATTTCCTGCCCAGTTTGTACTTTTAACCTCTTCAATCAGCTTCTCGGGGCAGGATCTTTAACTAGCATAAACTGGCATAGACCCATGAGGTTTAGTTGCACTATGCCCATTTATGTCAGTGGAGGACTGGGCCTTAATTTTTTAATTCATTTATTAATATGGGTAACTTTCTTGTACAGAATTTTTTCACATCTGTTTGTTAGTAGGACAATATAGCTGTTTTCTGTGCCATTGGTCTAAAAGCAATTTGCTTTATGGTTGGTTCAAAACTTCACTTGCTTTATTATATTATCTCAGAGTAATTACTGATTGGAATTTATAGTTTGGTTGCTTTCAATACATAATATAAGAGGTCTTTAAATTATTTTTATTTCAGAACTGTTCTGTGTTTAAAACTTCCAAACTCTGCTTGTGAGAGCTAAATGAATATTAACTTTTAATTCTTGATTTGCAGTAATGTCGGTGATATTTTTATTTCAGTTTCAGTTGTGTTTTTTTTTTAAACAAAACTCTTAATTTAACAGGAATTTTTTATTAACAGATAATTAAATGGCAGCTTTAAAGGAAATTTGAGGTGATGAGCCCAGAGGCAGATTTGTGGTAAATGAGATTTCACCAATTAAATGCTGTACTTTCTTTCAACGAATTGGTATAAAATACAGGTCAAACAGAATTGTTATCCTGCAAACACAGGGGTAATTTTTCAAAGGGTCATACAGGGATTTAGTTGTGCTGGTCTCAGTTACTTTAATGAGATTCACACAGCTAAAACCCCACAAACTGACTGGAAGATGTAGAGGACTTAGGGAGGTGGGAGTTTTATTTATTTGTAACGTAACTTTGCCAGACTTTACCCATATGAGCTGAAATTCTACATGTCAGTTGTTTGTCTCAGGCTTATTATTTATTTTGTACAATTTCTGCCCAAATGGTTCAGCCATTTCTGAAAACAAAACTAGGGAAAGATAATTTGTTTTGCCCACCTTCAAAAAGTCTGGCATCCTTTGCTGTGAGAAGCTCTAGCACTGAACTGAAGGTCAGAGGAGAAAGAAACTCCAGATAAGGAACTGTAGATGCTGGAGGAGGGAGGGACCAGAAATGTCTGGCCAAGCGGCCAGGGCGGTTGTGGTAATGACACTAGAAATAGCTGGGTAAGGAGACTGAGAGTGAATGAGAAACCAAAGAAGTGGAGACTGGGACTGGCTAATTGAGGAGAATGGGATTGGGATGAGGAGCCAGTGATGGGGATGAGACAGGACTGGGATTGGAAGTGGGACAGGTTTGAGATGATAGGGCTTAAGAGGTTAAACTTGGTAGAATGAGCAGAAGAGTTTGCATCCACTAGAGCTCATAGAGGATGACAATGTACCAGTTCTATCAGTTGCTCCTTTAGTTCAAGTCACAGAGGTCAGTGTTGTGGATCTAAAGGTTCTAACCTTGCTAATGAACCACATGGGTGCTAATATGGTACCACATGATAAAATTCTGCATTTTCAGTTCCTTTTTTTAAAAAAAACCAAGGGAATTGCATACAAAAAATGATAAAAGAACATTATTAAGTTTGCAAAGTCGGGAGTCAAAATATAGGAAATAATAGAATTAAGGCTTGCCTGTGCAACCTTGTCATCTGTGGGCTCCTGTGCATATCTATAATACTGTTTTGAATTACATTATCACATGCTATTTTTTTCCATAGGACCCCACTTCATTCAGTGCCCAGGGAGGGACCTGTGTAGTGAAAGAGGCTGTGGTCTGTAGGACCCTTGGCTTATTTGTTGCAGAATTTGGGGGCTGTGTAGTGAATGTGGCAGGGGATTGGAGGAAGAGAAAGGATGGTTTCATGGTTAAGGCAGTTGAATGTCACCCTGGAGAAATGGATTCTATCCCTGTCTCTGCCATATAGTTCTCATGTGATGCTGGCCAGTCACTTAAACCAAACTGCTCATATTATTGGTCAAAACTGGCCCATAATTGTATGTTCGTCATTTTCTGAGTGCCCAGCTTGAGACCTTGGGATCTGATTTGCAGAAGTCCTGAGCCCTCACAACTACAACAAAACCAGGTCCTAGGTGTCTCAAAGTTGGCCCCCAAAAGTAGTGCTTTTGACTTTAATCTCTCTGCACCTCAGTTCCTCATCTGCATAATGGGTATAATAATGGCTCTCATCACACAGGGATGTTCAAGATAAATTAAATCATGTTGGTTCAGCATTCAGTTTACTGCTGAGTACTATAGAAAAACTCACAAAGAAATTAATGATTCTGTCTTCTGAGCAAGGTTTAGTGTAGTAAATAGGGTCTGGGGGCCACACATTGAACAGTGAGGGAAAAACAAAATGTTGAATAGCTACGTACTAAGTGAGCACCATCTATTCTGTGCACTGAATAAGGCAGGGGTCCTGTGGAAGTGAAAACATTATCTGTAATTATGTAATTAAAGATGGTATCATAATACATGATAGAGCTGCGGGGCTCAAGGTGGCACAGGCAACCTTAAATGCGGTAATGATTGACTTTGCAACCATAAAGTTAATTTAACACCAGCGGGTGGGGGGGAGAGGGGAAAGAGGAGCAGGGAATGGACAGCAACCAAACCATCAGGCCAAGATGCATGAAGGAGCACATTGACCTCTTGTCTTAATGTATGTTACTTCCATTTCAGGCTGTGATCTTGAGGATGCTCTGGCCTGCTGAGGTGGATGGGCTCTGCACCTGCTTAACAAACATGATGTGCAGAGCTGTTTGGAAGGCTGGGATTTCAGTGGATTTTGATTCTCTGTTCTCTCAGTACATGGGAATTTCCATACTGTAGCAGACCAATGGCTCATCTAGTACATTATCCTGTCTTCGAAAGTAGCCAGAATCAGCTTCATTAGAGGAATGTGCAAGAAAGTCTATAATGGACAACTATGGAATAATGTGCCCATAGGGGAAGTTTTTTTCCCAATCCCCATCAGTTAGAGTATAACTTAGGCCCTGAAGCATAAGGGGATTTACTAGAAGTTGGTGACTGTGCCCTCATTTGAAAGAGTTCCATGTACATGCAGGAGTCCATTTGAATGGCTGGGCCTGAATGGACCAGGGCCTATGGCAGGGAATAGATCAGGCTGCTCAGTTGTATACCTGAAATCTTAACTCCTAAGATTTATGCATGTTTAATTTTAAGCCTGTGAGTAGTCCCATAGAGAGAACAGTTTTGGTACCATTGACTTTGCAATATGTGACTTAGTTCCTTTCTCATTGTTCTCCAAAAATGTTAATGTGCACTGCAATACATCTTGTAAATTCCAAGGGTGACTGTTGGAACAGTGAGTTACTAGCTCTTTGTGCTTGCCTAATGACTTGCTACAGTATGCATGGGCCAGTTCTGTCCCCATCCCAACCCTGGTACACCACTCTGGTGAAAGAGCAGTATGAGGCTGATATAAGCTGTTTCCCCGCTCTGTAGACTCTCAGCATAAGAGGCATGTTGGAAGCAGGGTTGTGTGTGGATCAGGAATGAGAGGGGGCATTGTGCATTATGACCATGTTATAGGGGTTCTGGGCTGTAGACCATCCTATAGGCAGCCCAGGCAAACCTACCATAAGTTAAATCTGATCCCAGAGCTCTGCCTTACACCAGGAGCCATTCTGGCCCTGGCTGCAACCCAAAATCCAGATGGTACATAGATGCTGTAAGCCATCCCACCCTTCCCCTTCCTGTGCTACCTCTCTCAGAAGGCATAGAACAGATTCTAGCTTTTGCTTTTGCTCTCTGTGCTGCACCTTTTTTTTCTTTTTTTCTAATTTTTTTTCTATCCTGTAGATATTCTCTGGCCATAAAGTGAGACTTGGAGTTACATGATGCACCAAATTTCATTTCAGTTCCATGTCTGCCGGATCAGATGAAGACGGGAATAATGGTTGAGGTTTGTCAATAACCTTTATGCAGAAATGCTCTCTCTTTCCATTTTCATTTCCTTTTCTATTTGGCCAACCTGCTCCGACGGGATTTCCCAAAGAAGAAATCAAACAAAAAGTAACAAACAGAAATCAAATGTTTATTTACATTTAAAATGTCATAGAACTACATTAAGGGATGTTATATTTGATCATTTCATCCCCTTCTGCCTTACAACAGCAGCTCTGTTTATACAACGCTGCTGTTCTAATGGCTGATGTCTCCAGACACTTTATAATTTCATAGCTCTTGATAGCAAGGAAATAGTATCTATCGGCAGTGCCCAGTTTTAAATATTTCCAAATTCAAATTGACTAAAGACAATAATCTATTTAATGTGCTGGGTAATGGCATTTCAGAGCACAGACCAATGCCACAGAGCAATGGAAAGTAGTAAGGGTCATACCTCACACCAATGAGTGTACACTGAATAGATGGGCTTTGCAAAACGGATTGTACCAAGAGATTAAATGCCAGCAATCACTTGTTATGCTCCACTATCTTTACAAAGGGAACAACAGCAGTGCATCTGAGGAGGTGATATCACACATGTTGAGAGAGGAGTGGTGTTTACCCATCTAAGGACAAGAGGCTCTTAAACTGTGAGTACTGCTACACTCTTTTCCTCTGCACAACTATCCCATCAGATAACTGAAGTGAGAATTACTTTGTGTTCCAGGTGAGAGTGGGAAATATCATCCTGATCTGAGTGATTGTTGCAGACGCAGAGTTGAATACAGAGTTGTCAGAGTACTTCATATTTATCGAATTAGAGTGGGCTCTATGAAGAGACTGAGGCATTGCAACACTGAGTACCCCAGTACCTAAGTTTTAGGAACCTAGAAAAATCACAGGAACAACAGTACAATTCAGAAAGCCTGAGGGAGTCACCTAGGCTCCTATAAAATGTGAGGGGGAGACAGACACTGAAGAATCTAATCCACAAAAGCCAGCATGTTAGGGCAGCTGCCAACCTAAGATGATGAGAGGGGTGTGTATAACCTATATCCCTCTCTCAGAGAGAAGCACCTAAATCCAGCATAGGAGCTAGTTACATATTATTATTATCTTCTAAGTTTGAATATATTTTACATTTATTTCTGCTCCATCCTTTCTGTATGTCTTTGGTCATTACCAATCATTGCTTGAGTAATAACAATATAAGATTGGTACTATAGGCCCTGATCCTCTATCAGGATCTAGGCAGTCAGTTTCTTTCCTCTGCATGGATCTGACTTTGGGATCAGGCCATAGATGGGATGTACTTTTTAAATTTGGTATGAATCCTACATATGCTGGAAAGATTTGGCAGATCAATAGCCTGATGCTGTAGATAGACTGTCTACATAAAACTCATATTTAATACAACGTTACATACCTCTAACTCTTTAGAATATTAAGATAGAATGTTAAGACCTAATTTAGGCCCCAATTTAGCAAAGCACTTAAGCATGTGCTAAAAGTTAAACGCTTTGTTCATCCAGGGCTTTCTTGCTGTTTGTTCACTTTTACAGCTTAGACAATGAAACTAGTCTGGTCAGTTTCATTACTATTTCTAGTCAGTTTTATTTCCGGTTTTCATTCAGTAGCATAAAGTCAATCAAAATAGCACTCAGTTCTTGTGTAGCACTTTTCACCTGCACCTAGCAAAGCACTTTCCAAGGGACATCAGAATCAGAGATGTGAAATAAATTCCCTAAGGTCGCCTAGCAGGCCAGTGGCAGAACTGGGAATAAACTCCAGGTTTCCTGAGTCCCAAGCTAGGGCTTTATTATTAGGGTTCATAATCAGAACATTTCAGGGAAGAATAAAGTGTTTAATTTTTTTTTTTTAAATCACAAAACCATTGCTATTCCTGTCAGGTTCAGCAACTTCCCTTTCCTTACCATTCACTTTCAGCCTGCTACAGGTTGGTAAAACTATAGATATCTGCCCAGCTGTCTGCAATAGGAATCTAGTCTAGCTTTAACAAAAGTATGGCTCTAGGTGACAGCAGAAGCTTCAACGTCCCAAAAACATAATTAAGGTGGTATTACTGGGAGAGAAGGAAGGTGCATTAGTGGTAGAATGCACATATAAGTCAGAACTCAGGTCATAGATCAAAGGGGTTCAGAAGATTTAACAGATGAGTAGATTTACTCTATATTAAAGAAAATGATCAAACAGTGGAAATTGTTGAGTCAACTTAACTAAAGCTGTCCAGGACAATAAAATAGGCCTGTGCCATTAGCATGTTCCATTGTAAAGAATTATTTATCCATGAATAGCAGATAGGAATTCAGACAGAACCAGGAGTAGGTTAGGGAAGTAGGATATAAAGCTAATTCTGACAGAAATTCCTGAGCAGAACTGGCCTTTGCAAAGCCTCAGAACCCAACAGTGTGTCTCCCTCCTAAACTAGGAGGCCTAGAACTATAAAAGAGAACCTCAGCTTTCATTTCTAAGACAAAGGAGGTTTCTAGTCCTTTTCCTTGAAAATACAAACCTGTGCAAACTGACCACTAGAGCTGAATGCTGGTCACTGAGAGGGGAAAAGCGACAGAGTCCTCTGGCACCTTATAGACTAACAGAAGTATTGGAGCATGAGCTTTCGTGTGTGAATACCCACATGCATCTGATGAAGTGGGTATTCACCCACGAAAGCTTATGCTCCAATACTTCTGTTAGCTTATAAGGTGCCATAAGACTCTTTGTTGCTTTTTACAGATCCAGACTAACATGGCTATACCTCTGATACTTGAGAGGGGAAAGTTTTCCTAAACACCACAAGTTATTTACAGTTTGCCCCAGTCCCCAGGGCTTTGGATTCTGGGGAACCATAGCCAATGCTCTTTGGATTATCAAGAAGACCCCTCAAACCAGTTCACAGTTGTGGAGGAACTGCTTCCAGGACCAGTGCTGGTGACAGGAGCATCACTACAAACTCCCTACCAGTTGGAGCCATGGGCTGAGCCAGCTCCCTCTACTGAGGAGCCCATATGACCTCTGGCCACAAGGAAGATCAGCTGAGTAGCACTGGGGGCAACATGTCTAGAGCAGCAGTTGTCAGCTTTTTGAATCCACTACCCAAAAAGTGATTTAAAAACTCCTGCAACCAATTACGCCCAACCAAAAAGTTGGATGAAAAACCATCTAGATACCTAGAGTCTCTAATTCATACAACTAAAATTGTAAGTGAAATGAGAAGAAATCAGTAAAGAGGGTACAGCTGTGAGCACACTGAGGGTGTTTGCTCTGAGGGTGAAGTAGGAAGTGGTCAATAAGCAGCAGATGAAGAGTTCACAGACCAAGGTGCATCAAAATCATGTCAATCACCTAGAAGAAAACATAAAATCATCACTGATGAAGTTTGCTAATGACAAAAATTTGGGGGCATGGTAAATAACAAAGAAGACAAGTCACTGATTCAGAGCAATCTGAATCACTTGGTAAACTGGGTGGAAAGAACCAATATGCATTTTAACATGGCTAATTGTAAAAGCATACATCTAGGAACAAAGAGTATAGGCCATTCTTATAGGATGCAGGACTTATAGATTCATAGACTTAAGGCCAGAAGGGACCATTATGGTCATCTAGTCTGACCTCCTGCACGTTGCAGGACACAGAATCTCACCCATCCACTCCTGTATGGCTTCTGGCATGCTCCCCCTCCCCTTCCCTCCTCCTGCAGTGGGGAGATGGGGGTGGTGCCTGCAGTCAGGCCCCAGGGGGAGGGGAATGAGGGAAGCTGGTGCCCCTTCCCCCCATGGCTTGGGGCGGGGGAACGGGACAGGACTCCAAGTCAGTGTGCAGGGTGAGGAGTGGGGTCTTTGTGACTCCACCCTCTGCTAAGGCCACACCCAGTGGGTGCCTTTCCTTAGCCAGCCCCAAGGCAGTGTCTTCTTCATCCACGAGAGCCCCCTGCTGCAGCACCTGGCAGCCATCTGCAAGTGGGTCTTTGTCATCAACATGCTGGTCTTCTATGGCACCTTCGCCTACAACTTTGGGGCCATCTCCACAGACACCCTGGTGATGGCGCTGCAGCGGGCCAGCAGCCGGGGCTGCAAGTCACCCCGCTGCGGCAGCACCTCCACTCACCTCAACTGCACCCCTGAGAACATTGCCACGATCTGAGCAGGGGCTCCCCTCCCCCTCCTTTGATTTTGTACCAAAAAACATTTTTTAAAGGAAAACACAGTATTGGGGCTGCCCCCCACAGCAGGGCTGAGCCCAGCAGCCCTCCCTGCTGGCCAGCCTAGCTGCCGCATCGATGGCCAAAGGCCGCCCTGGGGTGGGGCCACCAGCCTTCTCCTACCCGGGCTGGCTCCTGCAGGCCCTCACCCCTTCTGCAGATCAGATCCCTGACTTTAACCTGGGAAGCATTGACTGAAAAAGGTTTGGGGTTCATGGTGGATAATCAGCTGAATATGAACTCCCAGAATGGAGCTGTGGCCAAAGAAGGTAATGTGGTCCTGGGATGTATAAATGGAGGACTCTTGAGTGGGAGCAGTGAGATTATTTTACCTCTATTTGGCACCAGTATTGTCCCCTGCAGGAATCCTGTGTCACGTTTTGGTGTCCACAGTTCGAGAAGGATGTGGATACATTGGAGAGGGTTCAGAGAAGAGCCGTAAGCATGATTAAAGGATTAGAAAACATTCCTTAAAATGTTAGACTCAAGGAGCTCAATCTATTTAGTTTAACAGAGAAGGTTAAAGGGTGATTTGATCACAGACTACAAATATCTACATGGGGAACAAATATTTAATCATAGGCTCTTCAATCTAGCACAAGAAGGCATAACACAAGTCAGTGGCTGGAAGTTGAAGCTAGACGAATTCAGACTGGAAATAAGGCATACATTTGTAACAATGAGAGTAATTAGCCACGGGAGCAACTGAACAAGGGTCATGGTGGCTTTTCCATCACTTTTAAATCAAGACTGGACATTTTTCTTAAAGCTATGCTCTAGGAATTATATGGGGAAGTTCTTTGGCCTGTGTTATAGAGGTCAGACTAGGTGATCACTATGGTCTCTTCTGGCCTGGGAATCTATGAATCTCTAAAAGAAAGAAAAAAATAACTAAGATTGAGTTTTAATACAGACTTGACCAGTTCTAGCCAAATCTGGTGCAACAGTCCTCCAGTTACTTCTAAGCCCTTTAATTTATGAAGGCAATGTATTGCATCATATTATGACTAAAAGTTGTTGTAATAGTAGAGGAGATTGAACAAACACACAGCTGGTTCCATTCCTGGGACACAAAAGAACAATTCGTCTTTGGTAAAATGAGTTAGAAAAGGAAATTTCACAAGCAACCTCAAAATGGGTAGGAGTAGCTTTTAAATACATCCCATAAATCTGAGGCAAAAAGACATAAGCTGGTGACAAAAAAGGTTGGCTGTGCTAGGCTTTTCATATGTTTTATGAATGCAAAATTACGGATTAAATATTGTAGGACAATATCAGTAGTAATAGAGAACATTTTGTGTATTTGATAGACTGTGACTGGCAATCTGATATTTTGTCTATATAGGGCAGTGCCATCATTAACAAAGCCCAAGAAGGCTCTGATTTATGTTAAAAGGTTAATATTAAGGAAACAGAAAAATAACAAGAAGCCTTTCATATCAGAATGGCTATTGCTGTCTTTCAGTTCAGCTGCTTGCAAAATGGTGGTGTACTAAGCAGATCTCCCTGATGCTTTCTTGCCTTTTATGAAATATTTACCTCAGATCAATACTGATCGCTTTGTGCTGCAAATTAATTTAAAAAAAGTAAATAAACTTGAATTGTGGGCCGTCAGCGTTAGCAGAGTTGGGATTTTGCCTTTCCCTTCTGAGTGAAGGATTGGAATTGCATATGGAATTTGCTTTTATAAATAGTCCAGGCTTATGGGGTTAAGGTTGAGAGTCTATATCGGTAATGTAGGATGAAATACATTACACAGACATTTTAATTAGTCCCAAAATGCTCATCATAAACTCAGGATTCAGCATTTAGGTTAAACTGAAAAGAAATCCAAATATGTTCAGGTATAGAAATGCACAGGTAAGGCACTCAAAAAGCCTTAATGCTGCCTTATGATGACACCATGATTATGTTTAAGTCATTTTAGTATTTGTGTTCTACATTAGATTAAACTGATGTTTTTTTTCCCGTGTAGGCAAGACACACAAAGGGAAGGAAGGGAAATAGGTGAAGTGATCTACTCAACTTCACACAATAGCTCAGAGAAGAACCCAGGTTTGCCTGATTCCTAGCCCAGTGCCCTATCTACTGGATCACGCTGCCTCTAATTAAAGTAATAACCTGTTCCAAAACCATAGTCCTAATTTCCACCATGGAAACCCATCTCATTTTGTACACTGAGAATTTTTTTTTAAATCAAGTCCTTGTATTTTGCATGTGAGCTGTTTTTAGCAGTGCTGTCCTCTGAACTTCCACATTCGACTGCAACTTTGTTCAGCTGTACTGTGATTAGCCCTAAGTACAGACAGTTCAGTCAAATAATATTTATGACAGGATGCTACTGAAAAATTCAATTTCTGCTCTCAAAGCAGTGCAAATGTTGGTGATAGAAAACTGCTACAGCAATCAAATAAACATTACATTACAAGGCAGCATAACAATAACATCAACATTATAAAAATCAAGTGAGATAAATGAAAAACTGATTGTATTTAACTCTATAATTTTATTGTATTGAACACTAGGTAGTGATAAAGGATAGACCCATCTGTACAAGATGGAAAACATCAGGCACTCTGAGTCCAATTGCCATTCATATTAAATACCATTCATATGGAGATTAGGCCAGGGAACATTTTCAATATTAAAACTTTTACAGTGCTTTATCTTTAGTCCCTAGGATTGTATAATCTTTTCAGAGCTTGGCTCAAAGTGGTTCTATAAGCACAATACAGATCTTTTGTAAAATCATCAGATTCCTAGACTTTTTATGAAAATAATTCTTAGCTGTAACTAGGAAGGTGACCTGCATTGACTTGCAACGGTCAGACTGCACAGACATGAACACTCATTCTATCTCTTCTTATAATGGAAAAAAACGCCAACCTTTTCTGTTAAGAAGTGTTATGTGAACAAGCCTCTCACCATCTGACATCTTTCCTCCTTTCCAGCCCTCCCATTAAGCCCCTCACACTTTAGCTGCGCAGGTACTCTGTCTCCATGGAGCCCTGAACCTTTTCCTTGTCACTGTCACAAAATCACCCTGAACGCTACAGGGAGCTTTTTGTCCTCATAGCACTTTGCAAACATTAACTGATGCAGTCTCACAATGCCCATGAGATATAGGCTGTACTATAGGCCATGTCCTGGTGCCTGGTCTTCCAGAGTCCTTCCAAGAAGCCCATGAATGTCAAAGGTCATAGAGCAGTGTTTGTAATGTCTTTTGCTGTCAATAACCCCTTCATGAATTGATTAAATCACCCTCTACGTGCTCATATAAATCCTTCTCTCTCCTGTCCTCAGGCCCAGTCCAACTCCTGTTGAAGTCAGAGGAACTCTTTTCATTTACCTTGACTGGATTTGAACTGGTACTTACTGATATAAAATCATGACACTGGCCAAAGTAGAAATCCCATTTAAAAGTATTGAGTTTGGATCCCACCCACTGCTACTGTTAATAAACTTCCTACCATTGTAGTATTCATTCACCTTTATGATGGAGCATGTACCACACACAAAAGCTCTGAAAGGGTTAATGTGGGCCTGAAAGGCCAGTTAACATATTAGGTTGCAGCTGGAGGGTGAGCCAGGCTTAAATGAGGATAAAGCCCAATTGGGGAGGGGTTGAGAGAGGACTATAAACAGAGGAAGTCCATAGAGGAAAGGGGCTATACTTCAAAGTATTGCTAGGGTTAATTGGGAGGAGCTGATAAGAAAACGCTGATGGTGCTATATATATATAGCGTTAATAAGATCACTCATAGATTCTAGGTGGCAAGACTTTAGTCTGTGTGTTTAGCGGAGTTTCAACAATTAGTCAATTTAAACTCAGTCATTACAAATTGCATGGAGTGCATTTCTTACGATGCCCCTCTGTGTAAGGTGGGTACCTACTGCAGAAATGCCTATCCATTTAAGAATGAAAATGTTAACTTTAGCCTAAGATATCAAATCGAAGGCAAAGAGTGCAGCTAAGAATACTGCAGAAATGTATGAGGAAGGCTGTAAATTAAGTTGATGAAACACAGCCTGACAAAATAAACTTCCTTGTCATCTTATGGTTAAAATGTGGGCAAAGAGTTATGTGGAAAAAGAAGTGCTAGAAGATGTTATGATTTTTAGTTATAGGGCAGTGAATTATGCCTGAAACAACATTTTTCCAGGTGTGGATTTAGAATTATATATGTGTAAAAAGGAAAAGAGTCATCCTGTAGGGCAGATAAAGGTTATGAGTTTGTATATGATAAATGGAGTCATCATAGCAAATAGATAGTGATGGATCTAAAGATGGAACAAATAGGTAGAGTGGGAGCAGCCTTTTGCATGCCTGAGATTGGAGTTAAGAAATCTAGAAGAATATCTAATTTTGTAGCCATTATGATATCTGAATTGATGGGACTAATGTTAGCATTAAATTGGATAAGGGATGTACATCCTTCTGCAGCTGTTATATTTTTGGATTCATTAGCAGGTATACTGGCAATAAAAAGGGGTACCTCAGAAAGCAGGCATGATTTAATGAATGAAATATTGTTTTTGACTACAGAGTTAATATGCTCAAGTGTGAACATAGTACTAGCATGGACACATGTTGAGATACCTGACAATGAAATAGTGGATGAGGAAGCAAAAAATGCTTTAAAAATTGAGAAAATCATATAAAGACTCCTTTGAATAAGCAGGAATTTAAATATCAGAGGGGTAGCCGTGTTAGTCTGGATTGGAGTGTGAGCTTTGTGTCCCATGCATCTGATGAAGTGGGTATTCACCCACGAAAGCTCATGACCCAATACGTCTGCTAGTCTATAAGGTGCCACAGGACTCTTTGTGGCTTTTATAGGAATTTAAAAGTTCAGTTACAAACGATTAAAAAAGGAAGTGCAAGAATTATAGATCAAGGAGAATAGAGGAAGAAAAGTCTTTGAAGTATGCCCCAAAATGGAGGATAATGTGCTCACCATAAAGCATAAGAAGAAGAAAGGGGGGCTACAGGGAAAGGGAATCTACAGATACTCTCTGGGATTACAGAGTAGGGAAACCGAGAGGGTCATCAAAAAGGAATCCCAAGGGGGAGAGTAATCCCTGGGATCCTTGCCTGACTAGAGAAGAGTGGCTAGGGGAGACACAGAGTAGCCCGTGGAGTGAAGCAGGCTCTGGTGGAAATGGAAGCTCTGACATAGGGGAGGAAATGGACCTCAAGGAGAGACCCCTAGGAGGCACTCAGTTGTGGAGCAGAGCAGGGGAAGATTGAGAGGGATGTAAAGTCAAGTCCAAGGAGGGGGGAAGTGGTTTATATTTTACGGTTTGGGAGTCTGTTAGGAGATTCCAGGGGAGGGCCCTAGCCATGAAAGAAGGATTATGCTAGAGGAGAAGACCTGAGAGAGGCTGGATAGGAAGGCATCCAGGGCAGTGGCAGCAAGGAATTTGGTGCAGGGAACACTGACTGGTGTGTCTTCATGTCCCTGGAGTGGAACCCAGGAGTAGAGGATTGGCCTGGATTCCCCTACAAGCCTGTAATAAACGTCTGTCTCAAATCTGGACTTAGAGTTCAACATCTGAGTGTTTATCTGAACCTCCCCCACGCTCACTACCAGCTTGGATTTTACTTCGCTGCCACCAGATAAGAATTAGGCTCTTATCAGCCTGGATTCCCCAAATACTCCTTGGGGGACCCCCTCTGTGGACTCCCCAACTTCCTTTGGGAAGACCCCCAAGACCCAGACCCCTGGGTCTCCCTATCTCAT
>NC_133776.1:78581162-78656256 GCF_003597395.2 Chelonoidis abingdonii
CAGAAAAGATGTTTCCTCCATAGCTGGGAAAAACAAAAGACCTAGAGTACACAATTCCCGCCCCTGACTTTTAAAAAATCCAGTTCTCTGATTGGTCCTCTGGTCAGGTGTTTGGTTCCCCTTTGTTCACCCTTTACAGGCAAAAGAAAATTAACCCTTACCTTACCTATCTACTTATGACAAAGCCACCATGAACAACTGGAAGCTCTGAAAGAAGGATGTGAGGATCATGTGGCCCAAAGACCTTTTGTGAGGATGTTGGGCTGTTTTCTGCTGGACTTTCTTACCCTGGAAGCAGTGGACTTAAACATGACCTGGCCAGAGGGCTGAGTCACAAGAACAGATGAACCACTGCAGGACTGGAACAACCGTTCATGAGAGGGGAGGGAGCACTAGATAGGAGAGAGTAGTTATGTCATGCCCAGCCATGAGGAGGCACTCTAGGGGAGAGTCCACTCTTTCAGAAGCCTGCTTTGACATCCCAATATCTGCTTGTTCTTGCAGATGGCTCAATAGCTGACCGTGAATGCTAAACTATTTATTCACTTTAATTGCATTTATTTTTAAAGAGAGCCTTCCCCAACGTGCTTTAACAGGTATTTAAAAATACACAAATCAAAGGTATAAACAAACCTAGCCTCCTCAAATCAAAGCCTGGCTCCTAGGGAAGCTACATGCAGCCAGCAGCTTGGTTCATATAAATGACTGAACTCTGTAAATTTCTTTCAGAATGGCATGGAATTTAGAAAAACAGAGAAGGATTTTTAGTGATGTCAAATTTCTGCTACACACGCACAATACAATACAATACAATGTGACCATTTAACTTCAGACCAAGCTCTATTTCTACCCTGTTATCCATATTCATGGGGATGGAGGAAGCTAAAGGACTGCTTTATTCCATTAACTGTACAGTACAGCATAATAGAGCTAACACTATAGGGTGAAAATTCAGAAAACAGATGGGGGCTTATTTTTTCTTTAGATATGCCATTGCTGCTGCCATTGGGTTAAGTGGAAATTGTGTATGTGTTTCTGAGGGCAAAATCTGGCTGTTGGTTTGATTCTATTGGTTGAACAAGTGTGGAAGCTACTTATTGAAATGTAATGGAAAGATCAGCTGGTCAGAGCTGCAATGGCTGGAGTCTTCATCTATGGTCAGTAGAAATAAGAATTCTAAAAAGTGAATGAGATCTTAATCAATGCTTCCTGTTACCCCTTATGTATTATAGTCTTGGGACCAGGTAAATAACTGTCATAATAAGGAATGGGGAGTAATAGGGGAAGCAGCCATAAACACGAAAAGTCAAAATGATTAATTCTGTTGGAGTTTGTACTTCACCCTGTAAACACAAGAGTTCTAATCTCTCAGTGTGGTTCCTAATACCCTAAAAGTGCTGGGAAAACTGCTGTAAAATTTCCCAGGTTTTCTTGTTCCATTGCTGCAGATAAAAGACCTAGGAGAACAGAAGGGTGAGAGGATGAAGTATCCTGGTGGAGCCATTTTAAAGGCTGGTCACATTTCAAATGAATGTAGCTTTTTGGCTGAGGTCATACATACTAGAACACATACATACTAGAATGACTTGAATTTGGAGCTTGAAGAAAGCCTATGACTTAGGGCTAGGTCCTGCATATTGAAGTCAGTGGGTTTTTTGTCACTGATTTTAACAGGGAGAGGCTCAGGACTGTTTGGCTGAGATATCTAAGATTATGCAGCGCACACTGAAAAATGATGACCCCATTTAACACTTTTACCTTCCTATTTCCCGATAATCACAGAACAAGGGATCATTCCATAAAACTCATGGAAAATGCATTTTATACAAATAAAAAGAAACACTTCCTAACTCTCCAGTCAGCCTGTAGGGTGCACTGTGCCATGTCACACAGAGCCTTGTACTACGGCTGGAGTCTTTTATGACCAATAATATTGTTATTTATATTTTTATTGTGCAATACAGCATTGCAAAGCTGGCGAGGAGCATTCTAGGAACGTTGACCTTCCTCTGAAGCATCACATATTGCCCAGTGTCCAAGGAAAGATAATTAACTTGATGGACTGCAAAAAATTTCACAATGTGACTTGCTATTTCTACATTAAATCTGGAAGGTGGGTATCAGTGCAATGGAACTGAGAACAGTATTCTATCTCCAGCTGTGGGTCTGATTCTGCAGCCTACGCACAGGCAAAGGCCCTTTTGGGTCCCGGGGCAAATAAGTATTTATAAGTAAGTAGTAAATCAAGTAAGTCCATTGCATGAACTGAACACTTGTAACTGAAACCAGCTATTTATTAAGGGACTCTGAAGAGAATCATGATTTCTGAATAGGTATTTTACTAGGATATGCAGCGTTGGCCTGGATAGATAATCTATGGAATAACAGTTATGAATACAATTTGATTGTTCTATTAGAATAATTGTAATGTATACAGCACATATAGATTTATATTTGTTACAAATGCAGTGTACATGCTATAGGAGGGCTCGCTAGTAGGATGCTGTTTAGATCAATAGCTTAGACAATGACCCTGATTCTCCACTTTGTTGCACCTTGCATAGTCATTTATATCTGAATTAAAAGGCTACCATTCTAAACTGGTCATGTTTGATGGCCACTTTTCACAGGAGTAAAGGATTACACAAGGTGCAAGGCAATGGAGATCCCAGCTTTGACTCTACACATACGTACACTAGTCTAACTAAATTGGTTTAAAAACAGCTCTTGTAGCTGAACTGGTGCAAGTCTGTGTATCGTCAAGCCCAGTATGTTTTCATGTGTGATGGGTGCTAGAAGCTGGTTCGTATTTATCCTGTCTCAGTGTTCAGGAATAAACAGGGTTATTTTTAAGTAGCTGTCAAGGTTCCTTCCCCACTCTGAACTTTAGGGTAGAGATGTGGGGACCTGCATGGACACTTCTAAGCTTAATTACCAGCTTAGATCTGGTATCGCTGCCACCACCCCGAAGCACTACTTTTCTCCCCTGGGTAGTCTTGAGAGACTTCACCAATTTCCTGGTGAACACAGATCCAAACCCCTTGGATCTTAAAACAAGGAGAAATTAACCATCTCCCCTCCTTTCTCCCACCAACTCCTGGTGGATCCAGATCCAACCCCCTAGGATCTAAAAACAGGAAAAAAATCAATCAGGTATTTAAAAAGAAGGCTTTTAATTAAAGAAAAGAAAGGTAAAAGAAAACCCTCTGGGAGAGATTAGCATACCAGCTACTCTCACAGACAATAGATTTAAAACACAGAGGATGTTCCCCTGGGCAAAAACTTTAATACACACAAGAATACCCAAATTTGATAATTCCCTTAATGGTACCAAGACAAGTTACAAAGAAAATAAACACAAACCTATTTATCCCTTTCTAAAACTTACTACTCTGATAAGAGGCTGTTTCCTTGATCTTTTCCACTCTGGCTGAAACTGAGACGCTAAACAAAGGAAATCTTCCCTCCTTCCATTTGAAACATCTTGTTCCCTCATTGATTCCTCTGGTCAAGTGTCAGCTAGGCTAGGTGAACTTCTTAACCCTTTACAGGTAAAAGAGGCATTAACCCTTAACTATCTGTTTATGACAGTAGCAAAGGTCTGATCTTGCTCCCATGGCAAACTCCATTGACAGCAGTATTGGGACATGAATTTGTAGCACATAGTGGCAATATTGAAAGGAATAATGGTGGATGTTTCCATATGAACATGAATTGGAATGCATGGTTTGTTCTTTTTGGTTCTATAAACAGTGGTTTGTTTTGGGATTCGCTCCTGTGCCTATCAACTCCAATGCTCTCTTCTTCAATATATTAAAGTAGTAGAGTAACCACCTGTGAGTAAGAGCAGCTAGGTCAGATTTCATAAAGGCTCTTGTTAGGCCCAAGTGGGTGAAGTAATAAGAGGGTTTCATTCACCTCTGGCTGTCTGGGTTCTGCTTTTTAATTATAAAAGCATCATTGGAAAGCTGAGGGAGAATCAGAGGTAGCAGGGATTTTATAGGTAGGCAGTTGCTTGAAGCATTTGCCTTTATAGAGGATAACTCTTCAGTAGCCTTCCTTGGATGGGTTTTCCTTATTAGAGGAATTTATGTATGATATAGTTTTCATGAGTTTTGAAACTGCACACTTTGATTTTTGTGACTGCACACTTTTTGTACGTGCATGAAATAACCACTTTTCTGCTGAACTGGGACTGGCTGGATTACCTCGTGATACAATTAGAGTATTTAATGCAGGGGTTCTCAAACTGGGGGTCGGGACAGCTCAGGAGGTTGTGAGGTTATTACATGGTGGGTTGCGAGCTGTTAGCCTGCACCACAAACCCCACTTGCCTCCAGCATTTATAATGGTGTTAAATATATAAAAAAGTGTTTTTTTAATTTATAAGGGGGGGGTCGCACTCAGAGACTTGCTATGTGAAAGGGGTCACCAGTTAAAAAAAAGTTTGAGAGCCACTGATTTAATGTATATAGCAGATTTCAGAGTAGCAGCCTTGTTAGTCTGTATCCGTAAAAAGAACAGGAGTACTTGTGGCACCTTAGAGACTAACAAATTTATTTGAGCAAAAGCTTTTGGGGGCTACAACCCACTTCATTATACATATAATGTATATGGAACACCATAAAGCTTTGAAGGTGCCTGAAGAGCACTATAAACCAAGGGCCTTTCTGTGAGGAGGCCCCAACCTATATCAGAAACATGATGGTGTGTTCACCCCCACACAAGCCCTGAATGGGTTATTGTGGGCCAGAAGGGGCCAGCTAATCTTGTATGCTTCACCTGGAGGGAAGCCAGGGCCTGATAAACATTAATTGCGGATGAAGTCCAGTTGGGGGAGGAGCTAGGCTAATGTTATGAAGCTAGAAAGTGAGAGCAGGATGTTGGGGGTCCTAGAAAGGAGGGCTGTAGTTGCCCCTGAAAGGCCAGGGGGTAAGGAGATGATCTAGGGGAAGAGTGTTACAAGGGGAAGTAGTTACAGGGGGTGGTAGAAGCTCGGAGTAAGGCAGAGATATGCAAGGAGGTGGAGTAGGAAGGAGCCCAGGGAAATAACTCTAGGGTCTGTGATGGAGCAGGCCTAGTAGATTAGTCATAGCATCCCTGGACTGGAACCCAGAGTAGTGAGTGGGCTCAGGTTCCCTTACTAGCCACTGGGAAAGCAGCCCAGGACCTGCAGGAGAAGACTGCCTCAGATGGCATATGGGCTGCTTGTCTGGTGGGATTTTGTTACTCTGGATGGTGAAGTGACTATTTAATGATCTGAGACACAAAGAGGGAGCACTGCGAGTCTGGGCATGAGAGAAGGGCGATAGCATGAGTGACTGACAGAAGAGAGTGCCAGAAAGGGTAACAGTTAATTCCCAGGCACAGCCACTAGGAGGTGCATCTCTGGTGAGTGGAACCCTTTTACAGAGCACAGATATTATACATCATATGGGGCTAACAAATCAAACACAAGATGGCCAGTAAGCAAGATTAGTATGGAGATCAATTTAGGCAGGTTTCCTTAAAGAAACAAGTATCAGAGGGGTAGCCGTGTTAGTCTGGATCTGTAAAAGCAGCAGAGAGTCCTGTGGCACCTTATAGACTAACAGACGTTTTGGAGCATGAGCTTTCGTGAGTGAATATGATGAAGTATTCACAGGACTCTTTGCTGCTCTTAAAGAAACAGGCTTTATGGAAGGAGCTAAAAAGAGAGGGGACAAAATTTGCTCCAACTAGCTTTAAAAGTGTGTATAGTGTGGCAGGAATGGACTGAGTGACAGTAGGCAGAAAAAGAGCGGGGCAGAAGCAGTGGTAGAATTCTGTAGATCCTTGAAGGCAGGCTTGAGGGCCCATGAAACACACAGCATAAAAGACAGACCAGAGAATGGGTTCTTCAGGTGTGATAGAGTGCAATGAGCTGAGTGATGGGACAGGAGGATGACTGTCAGCTTTTGAATCTCTGAATTTCTAGAATCTCCTCTGAAGGCATAATGTCCCTGCCTCCTTTTACCTTCAAGTGCAGCTTCTCTGAAGCATTTTGGGGCAGTGGTGATGGTGCAAAGAAGTTGTGGTGCAAGGAAGCATCTTCCATTAGATTTCAAATCTCTCCTCCCCATGCCATTGGCTAGGAGCATTATGAAGACTTCCATGCAGCCTGCCAATTGTTTTTAAATGCTGCTACACCTCTGTGCAGTGAAGCCACTTTCTAGCCTGAGTTCTGATGCTTTGTATGTCTGAACTGTCTGTCAGCATTTATAGATTTTGTCATTTCCTTGGGGTAGGTACTATATCTCCTACATGTGGTATACGTTGCCAAGCAGAATGTTAGTTGTCGAGCAGTAATGGAGCTCCCCCATGGTTAATTTAGTATAAAAATTTTCTTCCTCTACAAATGTATCCTTTTCTTCTCTACTTGTGCCTGTATTGATATGTGCCTTGTGCAGTCTGTTATTGCTAGCAAATCAGTATAAATAGCTGAGATCAGGTGAACCCTATTAATTTTGGGGAATTGAAGGAGGGATGAAAGATCACCAAGGCATTGTGGCAAGGGATTACTGCTTGCTTTCCAATGGGTTTAACAAAACTGGTCTCAGTGAAATAAGAGGGAAGAAGTGACATGACACTATTGCAAAATATTTCTTCCACTCAGAGTAGTGATTAGTTACCTTGTGCATTTCTAAAAGCCATGGATAGATCTTCACCATCTGAAAATGCTGTTGGGTTGTTTTGAACCTTCCAGATGAACTCACAATTCAGCATGCATGTTGGAGCTGCTGTGTTCGGTTAGAAGGCAAATGATGCCTGAGGAGGGAAATCTGTTCTCCCATTTCTTTCTTCTAAAAGTGTTTCAAGTGAATGTAAATGTTTCAGGGGGTAGGTTTCTGCCATAAACAGGTACTGGTATTGGACTGCTAGCTGTCATGCATCTTTCTCCCTCTGCTCTGCCAATGTGTTTACCTCTGACTGCTCCAAAGCCTGGGCGAAGAGAATCTCTACTTCTTAGCCCAATGCCCCTACTGTATTTACATGGTTGTAATTGATACCTTGTTCAGAATGAAATGTTTTCCATTGAAAAGCTTTTGGAAATGATTGTTGAAGCCTAAGCGCTTCCTTTTGTCTCCTTGTCTTTTATTGAAAACATAAAGGGCACTGCCTTCTGTAGAGAGGAAATTGTAGATGCCTCTTATCATGGCACCTCTGTCTCTGCACCATCAGCCTGAGCTGAGTGGGGGAGGGGGAAACTAAGCAACCTCTTGAATTCCTTGTTAGATCCATCATTCTGCTGCAACCTGATCCCTCTAAACTACCACTCCTGACATTAGATAACAGCAACACCTGGATTCTGTGTTTATTATCTGGCCTTCCTGGTGATAATCCACCTGAACAGCTTATCTTGAAAGAGTAAGCTGTCAAAACTTTTGCAAAAACTGACTATAGGCAAATGAATAGTTATGGAATTAAAGGGTTCTTTTTAAAAAATCTAGCAAACTCTAAAAAAAAAATAAATTAAATTTAGACATGATCATCCACAGCCAAAAATTTTACCACTATAACTGCAACAAATATACATCTCTAATGTGATATTTTCCTCAAAGTAAACAATATCAGTAAATTTCTTAGGCTAGTGGCAGAAGATAGAACAGATCTATGATCCTACTTCAGGAAAGCAACTCTGTTCAGGAAGCACATGCATATGTTAATGTGTCTCCAGTGTTTCAAGTGGGTTGCAACACTACTCAAATCTGGCCCAGCTGCCCTTCTGGAAGTGGATGGGCCAAACCTGAATGGCACTGCAACCCTGTGCTACAAGTTGCAATGCCATTTGGTTGGCGGGGAAAAGTGGGGGAGATCTCAAACACGAGACCTGGGGCAAACGATCTCTCTCCCCCCCCCCCCAGTAGCACTGAATGTGCAAAATCATCACTTCAGCTGAGGCAGGAGGTTTTTGGAGTCAAAGCGGGACAGTCCCATGAAACCTGGGATTGTTGGGAAGTTGGTTCAAACCCAAGTCTAAGTGTCTTCCTGAATCAGTAGCAATGGAAACATCACTATGCCACCCAGCCAATGGTGTATTGAAAACTGTTAAAAGCTGCAAGCAAGTCCTGGAAACCTGCTTGCAGGTTAGGGAGCTCTGAGGGAAGCATATGAGCTGGGTCCTCAGTAGTCTGCAAAAGAGCCAGGCTGGAGCAAGGTGGGGTGATCTACACCTTTCTGGGTACATCTGCACTGTAATGTGAACCTGGGCTCAGATGTGTGCTTGAGCCCAAACCCCACTTCCATGTTGCGTATCTCTGAGACTTGGGCTTGGACCCAGAGTCCAAGGATCCAGTGAGTATGGAGTGTTTGAACCCAAGTCAAGCCAGGTTTCAGCTCTATTGCTTTGCAGTGTAGCCACAATGCTCCTAACTGCGGGCCTTGGAATCTGCCAAAAGTATCCCACAATCCCCTGGGCTAATTTCCTTTGTCCTCTCTCTCTCTGGAGAGTCATCCAATCATCTCAAGTGAAAACAGAAGCGGCACCCCCACCCCTCCCGGGTATCGCAGCTCAGTGGGTCAGCGTTAACCCTTCAATTGTCTTCTGACCACTGAGCTACAACCACCCCATCAGGGAACCGTCTGGGATTTGCAATGGAGATTGATCAGCACAAGCCTTTTGCAAAGCGCACTGCATCCTGATCATGGGAGCACAGCCAGATTTTGGTAAATCTGTGGTGCAAGGCCAGAAAAACAGTGGACTTCAGTAAGAGTGTCAGCAATGATCACACATACCATCAGATAGCAAAGAAGTATTGCAAATATACTTGACCAGTGGATGGAGGGGATTAAGCAATTTACAGGAAAACCAGGGAGCAGAATCACATCTTGGGCAATTCACCAACATAATGCCCGTTTTATGAGAAGTTTGGCTGGCTGCTGGCTGCTGCCCAGCCTGGAGCCAGTGGTGCTACTTGACAACCTGGTCAGCTGGGATGGCACCCTGGTGGCCTCAGAATCCAGTGGTGGAAGCCAGCAGCAAGTGCAGACTGAGGCCAGTGAAGCAACTCTGTTACTGAAACTGGTACCACGGGAGGCTCTGCTGCAGGAAGAGCCACAGCATATCCTGGGGCTGGACTTGGAGGAGCTGTTTGATGCTCTCCGTGAAGAACAGCCTGCTGCAGATAAGGAAGGGACAGGAGCTGCCCCAAAGCCTCATAACTTTCTGGATCCATTAGGTGCATTAATATAGGAATGGAAGGGATTTCCATTCTATGAACCAATGTAGAAGTAATTAGATAGCAGCATGTATCTGCTAATGGCAGTTTGTATCCCAGTAGCCTAGCTCCCTCCACCACATGGAATTCAAAACGGCAACCAGGAAATGCAAACAGCAAAAACCTCCTTGAAAGTCGGTTTTAGAAGAAAAGGACAGATTTTTGCTAGGGCATTCCTGTTTCTTAAATAATCTCGACACTGCCATACCTGTAAATATGCCCCTCTGTAACCACCAGCGGCGGCTCTAGGCACCAGCGTTCCAAGCGCGTGCCTGGGGTGGCAAGCCACGGGAGGCAGCAGTCAGGCAGCCTTCGGCGGCATGCCTGTGGGAGGTCTGCTGGTCCCACGGATTCGGCGGCAATTCAACAGCAGGTATGCCGAAGCCATGGGACCGGCGACCTCCTGCAGGCGTGCCGCTGAAGGCTGCCTGATTGCCATGCTTGGGGCAGCAAAAAACCTAGAGCAACCTCGCAGGGCCGGCTCCAGCTTCACGCCGCGGGGGGCGCTCTGCCGGTTGCTGGGAGGGCGGCAGGCGGCTCTGGTGGAGCTGCCACAGGCGTGGCTGCGGACGGTCCACTGGTCCCGCGGCTCCGGTAGACCTCCCACAGACATGCCTGCGGCAGCTCCACCAGAGCCACAGGACCATCGGACCCTCTGCAGAAACGCCTGTGGCAGGTCCACCGGAGCCGCGGGACCAGCTGACTGTCCGCAGAAATGCCTGCGGGAGGTCCACTGGAGCCACGGGACAGGCGAGTGGCAGAGTGCCCCCTGCGGCGTGCCGCCGGGCTTGGGGTGGCGAAATTGCTAGAGCCGGCCCTGCCACACCGATAACCACTCAGCAATGTAATGAGCTGCCTCAAAACAGTAAACTGTGCAGAGGGGAGGGGGAGGGGAAATTATGTTACATTCACAGATTTAGTCTATTTCTGTTAAAGATAGTCCATAGATGACACAAGTGTAACCCACGCACCTCTGGAGTGTGGTGCTCTGTCCCATTTAGTGACACCGGGACCATTTAGAGAAAGATTAATGAATTTTCTTTACAGCCTTGTTTAAGGGCCATATGTCTTTTAGTTCATGCAGTAGAGGCTCATGCACTAAACTCCAGAGGTCCCTGGTTCAATCCACCCTGCCAAAAACCAGGGTCTGTTGGTGTCACACAAGCATTTGTCCCCGTTTGACTGAGGTTTGAAAATGCATCCAGAACTATGCCGGGTGCAGGGGAGTAAGAGGAATGGTGATGTGGACATAAGCTGCACTGTAGACATAATCAAAGAAATGCATTGTTAATTCTGTTAATTTTGGAAATGACTCTTCTTAAAATCAAGGGCAATCTATGTTTATGATAGAGTTTGAAAGAATTTGAAAAGCAAAAGCAAATGCTAGTGTAGTGTGTTGTGCCTCATTTATTCGTGTTCTGGCAGGGGGGCATGCTAGGCACTGCGCATAGAGAAGGGAAGGCAGTCCCTGCCTCAGAACTGACAATCCAAATGACCAGACAGATATAAACAAACAACAAACTTGAAAGAGAGAATTCAAGTCCTCAGCAGGAAGTGAAGAGTGTGGTATCCTCTTTTGGAACATGTAGCATTGACCATCAGAGCAGTCGGTGCTGTCTGTTGCTCTCCTGTTCTGGCTTTGTTGTTATCCCTGTATTTGTTGCACTAGGGACATGATACCCAGACAATGCATCATAATCTTGGACACTGTATGCAGCATATATTGAATATTCCAGTCTAGCAAAGCCCTTGAGCTTATGTTCAGTAGAGTATTTCCATATGAAGTCAATGGAACTCAGGCCTTAATACTATATCTTTTCCAATACAATGTCCCTTCTAGGGGGTTAGGCAAATTTGTACTCTTTTTACCCACCCAAATTTACACTCTAGATGAAGTGGCTTTAATAGAGCTTTCTCTCATACTAACATCAACCTTTCACTATAGGGCACTAATATTTTTACCCAGAAGTTAGTAGTTCTGCCCTACAAACAGTTTCAAAACTACTAGCTTTGACATTACAAGATGTTGTCTTGACTTCAGCTCAGCAGTGTTGGGCTTTCTAAAAACCTGTAACCACTGTAGGGCCTTGGGGCCTGCACTTGCCTTATGGGGCAAAAATGTTTTTACTTTTTAAACTTGATTAATTTTGTAAATTATTTTTCTTTTAAAATATTTCATATGAATGATCCCAAGTCCATTGAGGATTCCCATTGGTTACACTGGGCTCTGGGACAATCCCCTTGTGCTGTGGAAAAGTGCCAGATTTTCCAGCCTGGAAGCTGAAATTCTTTATCCCCAGAAGGGGTAGCTCAAAAAAACTGGCTGTGCAAACATTCCCATACTGCCCTACCAAGGAACACTGGCTCTGATCTGCAGGGACTTCACAATGAATGTGACAGGATATTTCTGTGTTCATGCCCATGTAAATCTTGGCCTTTCTGCTAGACTGCCAGTAAGAGTGTCAGCTTGTGCCAAGCATCATGAGGGGGTTGTGATTTGGACACCTGTCTAACTAGAATTTAAATCAAAGATACTACTTTCATTTGACACAAGCCAGCAAATGCTAGATTATTAAAGTCCTATAACTGTTGACTTTTTATCCTGAGCCTATTACACACCTTGGGGCAAATTCTGTTCCAAGTGAAGTCAGTGGAGCTGAACACGATCTTTCAAGTCAAGTCCCACCATCTAATGTTCCACTTTTGTACATCGTCCAATAGGTTTTGTGTGTTATATTTACACATGCTCTGAGAATACTTTCAATGTAGCGTTTTTTCTGTGATCCTGCTAAGGAGTCTGAAGTACTGGGAGTTTCTCTGCTGCTATGGTTTTAAGCATGTATAATAAACGCTAAGGTCATACCTGTAACACTGGCAGACCAGGTACCAGCTCAAACCAAGGTCCCTGGGCCTCGCTGAACACTTACAAATGCATAGCTGAAAAGCATTTGATATGTTAGCATTATCAAAATAGATATTAGTGTTATAATAATGTTTAGATTTTTATGGAAGGCTTGTAGGATGCATAATGTATTAATTCTATTTATAATATCTGTGTCTGTGTTATAAGGTAATGTTTGCACTGTAACTATAAAATAAATTAAAACTGTAAATTCCTCACACTCATCAGGTGAGAAGCCTTACCAAGTGTGCAATATTAGTTTACCCCAAGAGGTAAACTCCAGGCAGCGTGACAATAAATGGTTAAAAGGAGAACACAATAACTGTTTTGGTCCTCTAGAAATAGTATTTGCTCAAGTGTAAAGCCTGGAAAATGTTTTTGGGTGTTCATCTGATGTTGGTATCAGAGCTGAGAACATGATTACATGTGTTCTTTGCTAATTTTAATAAAAAGGTTTGCAAAATGTATATTTATTTAGCCACTTAACTGAATAAGAGTGCCTGTGGGCTATGCTGACAAGTCACTCAAAACCCCATAGAACACAAAGTCTTCACAAATATTTTAAAAATTGTGATATTAACTTTTTTGTGAAGAAAATGAACAATTCCAGAGCTCAACCTAAATGTTCAGGCACCATTCATAGTAATAAATCAAATATATCAGCTATTGTATGCTCCCTATCAGAAAGGAAATAGCCATGGATGAGTGAGACTATTGAACACTTTCAGCAGCTTATTGCTGTGAAAATGCGTTTATATATAAATTAACCTGTTTAGAAAATGGACACATAATATGGGCTTCTCTGGTGAACCTTTAGAAAAACTCATTAAAAGGATTTGATTAAGTGGTACATAAACTTGTAACTATGACAGTGTGAACTGTGCTTCATTTATACAGCTTTTTGGCTGCAGAAATGCAATAGGAAATTTATTTTCTGAGATTATAAAAATCTTGTCTTGACATTTAGAGAAGCAAATAATTCCAGTGCAGTATAATCAATGGATAGGAATTCTTCATGAGAAAATAAATTCATCTAAATAACATACTGCAGCTAAACAGTTAGTATAGTTTCTTTTCAGAGACTCTATATGAAAATTTGCATAATGTAATTTGAACACTAAATATTTATTCCTTTCTATATTTTTCTTTTGTATTATTATAAATCTTTCCTAAACTGATTTATTGTAAACATCTTCAAGGGTATTTTTTACTCTTTCAAATGCTACAGAAACTGAAGTTCCTAGGTATTTTACTTCTGACAATGTAGAATGTTGAAAATAAATGTGCCATTCTAGTCACCTTTAAGGGGTCAATCCTGCAGTGTGCTGAATGATACCAACTGCCATTGAACTAAGTACAAGCTGAGTGAATTCAGTATGTGCCTGAGTTTTTATCTGAACAGGATGGACTTAAGCATGTGCTTCAAAACTTTCCTGAATTGGGGCTCTGGTTTTCTTGGAGGTTTGAGTTTGACCAATCTGCAGTAGAAGCTTCCATCAGCCTTCCACCACAGGGGCCCCTTTCTATTCATCTCCAGTAACCCCCTCTTTAAACAAGCCCCAGCACCTCCTACTTATCATAGTTGTCTTTAGGAATCTTGGTGGCCTACCCTTCATGTCTTTGTTCTAGGATTGGGTGGCCACTTCACTTGGTTTCAGGAGGTTCATACTTTCTGTAGCTGTTTGAGAATTCTTCCTTAGTTGCAGGAACACACCAAACTTCAAACACAGGTTAATTTCAAACGTGTTGAAGGTGTGCTGCAATTGAGAGAGCACTGCAACTCAGGACAAACAGGCATTTGCCAAGTAACATGGGGAAGCTTGAACAGCACTTGCATGTACAATGCATGACTCCAGACAGTGTTGTCACTTTCAATACACTAAAATTCCCTATATTCTTTGGAAATAGATCCTAAAAAGCTTTAAATTGTCCTATAGTCCGAGAAATACGCTCAATCTGCAATCAAATTGTGGATACAAAAAAATTAAATACTAGTGAGAAATGCTACTAAAGAAGAGGAGAGTGATCACCTAGAAAACATTAAACTGCTGAGCACCATGGATCACTGGGTGTCATGTTCACTGATCTGTTATAAAGGAAGCAATCAAATTGTACTACCAGTAGATGTTGCTATGAAAAGAAAAGTCAAGAATATGGGGGGGAGTAATAGTTTATGCTAAGCACTGAAACCAGCATATAGGGGTTTTAAATTATGCTGCTGCTACATGCTGTGTCGGACCAGTTTAACGAACTTGGTAGTTTTTTCCTCACTAAATAGAAGAGAGATCACCCTCTCTGGCTATCTGAACTTCAATCTCTCACCCTAACTGTATCTCCTCTTCTTTCCCTTTCATGCCATTCACACCTAATTTAGCATGTATAATGCAGTGTAGAAGCAACATAGAATCATAGGGTGAGAAGGAACTGCAAGAGTCATCTAGTCATGGAAAAAGGTATGTTTCTTGCATACATACTGACTGCTATTTAATAATAGCTTCAGTTCTGTGAAACAAGTGACATTGTCATGGCAAAGCTTTGTAATGGAAAAGAGATTTTTTTTCTTCTAAAAACACATTTAGAACCTGATCCAAACTCAGTTAGGGTAGAGACTGCCGTGGGCTTTGGATCATGCCCTTAATACCGACATACTAAGCTGAGTACTCTGCGAATCAGATCAGATGACAAAATGAGGCTTGTTTTGGACATTTGTGTGTTAAACTTCTCAAGGAGAAATCTAAACATTTACATGCAAGTAAAGAAAAGAATCTTGACTACTGAGCAATCCTTTTGAGTTCCACAGATGAGTCCATATGTTTGAGGGTCTTAGGAGGTTGCTTTCTTAGACACTGTCTTTTCCAGAGAAAGGCAAAAACCTCTACCTTTCACCAAGCCTTCCTTAGATGGTAGAGAGAACCACACTTTCAAAGTGGTTAACAGTTTTGAGTTCCACAGTTTCTGGGTGTCCAACCTGAGACACCTTAAAGGGTCTTGATTTTTTTTCAGATAGCATCACTTTCCGACACCCATCAGTTTCTGAAAATCCTGTCCCTTTAAAGTATCTCAAGATTGGCAAAATTAAGACACCTGGAACCATTAGTGACTCTTAGAGCTTAGGCTGGAGCCCCCCGGGAGCGTCTCGTAAGACAGATCTGAGCACTGGACAATACCATACTTAAGAACTTGTTGCCTCAGATACTAGATCCATCACTATGGACACACAGCTGAGGTTCACAAGTGTTTTGATTTTTCTAAAGTGTTTTCTGGAAATTCCAAGACTGTGGTCCACACTGGCCTCTTTACGGTCTTCATAGCAATGGTATACAACATGCCTAAAAATTCCTGTATTTACCTTGCACTCTGAGCACTTATTAGGATCAGGGCTGGAATAACTTTTTGGGGGCCCAGCACCAAACATATCTGTGGTTCCCCAGGGAATAAAGGAGGCAAGGGCAAGAGCACAGCAGGCAGGGTGGATTTGATTTAAATCATTAGTCAGGAAGACTCGATTTAATCATGATTCTCTACATAAAAGTGCATTCTTGTTGGTTAGTATAACCTTAGTACAGATTCTTCACAACTCAGAGATGTAGATTTGAGTACACACTATACATTTTTAAACAGTGATTTATTTTGAAAACTTTTCAGATGAGTTTTACAGCTATATCAGAAAATGAATGATTGTTTGGTTATTTCATTTACCATGATAATTGAAACAGATATTTATGAAGTCACTGGGAGGTGAACTATCTCCAATTCAACAGGTTAATCATTAATATTTGGAGGATTTTCTTGCCAGGCTGTATTAGGAGGAGAATATCACCAGACAGACATTTAAAATGTTTTATCTAACTAAAACAACAACGTTACATATTCTGGATTTTTTTCTTTAACAGCAAACATAATATTTTAACAAAAAAGCATATGTCTCTCGCTTCTCACATTTATCTCCAGACTTAGAATAATAGAATATCAGGCTTGGAAGGGACCTCAGGAGGTCATCTAGTCCAACCCCCTGCTCAAAGCAGGACCGATCCCCAACTAAATCATCCCAGCCAGGGCTTTGTCAAACCTGACCTTAAAAACCTCTAAGGAAGGAGATTCCACCACCTCGTCCTAGGTAAGCCATTCTGGTGGGCTTCACACCCTTCTAGGTGAAAAAGTTTTTCCTAATATTCCAACCTAAACCTCCCTCACTAGCAACTTGAGACTGTTACTCTTGTTCTGTCATGCTGCTACCACTGAGAACAGTTAGATCCATCTCTGGAAACCCGCCTTTCAGCTAGTTGAACAGCAGCTATCAAATCCCCCCTAATTCTTCTCTTCTGGCAGACTAAATAATCCAGTTCCTCAAGCTCTCTCATAAATCATGTGCTCGCAGCTCACTAATCATTTTTGTTGCCACTCGTTGCCAATTTTTGCGCATCCTTCTTGTTATACCAACACAGTAACTCCAGAGAGGCCTAACCAATGCTGAAATACGAGGGGAATGATTACGTCCTCAATCTGCTGGCATGCTCTCTATTATACCAGCCCTAAATCCGGTTAGCTCTTTTGGCACAAGGGAAACTATTGATTCATTCAGCTTTCTCATCCACTGGTAAACCGCCTAGTCCTTTTTACTGCAGAACTGCTGCCTAGCCATCGGCCCTAGTCTGTAGCAGTGCATGGGATTCTTCTGTCTAAGTGCAGGAGGCCTGCCTTGTCCTTGTTGAATCTCAATCAGGTTCTTTTGGCCAATCTCTAGATTATGATCTAGGTCCCTTGTATCCTAGGCCTACCTCCAGCATCTCTACTTACTCAGTTCCGTGTCATCTGCAAACTTGTTGAGGGTGCATCAATGCTATCTCCGGGAATCATTAATGAAGGTATTGAAGCAGAAACGCGGGCCAGGACCGACCACTGGGCATCCACTTGATATCAGCTGCAGTAGACCTGACCTATTGATCACTGCCCACTGAAGGCTGATGATCTAGCCAGCTTTCTATTCACTTTATAGTCCATTCATCCAGCCCATACTTCTTTAACTTGCTGGCAAGAATACTGTGGGAGACCGTATCAAAAGCTTTGCTAAAGTCAAGGAATAACATGTCCACCGTTTTCCCTTTATCCACAGAAGCCAGTTATCTCGTCATAGAGGGCAATTAGATTAGTCAGGCATGACTTGCCCTTGGTGAATCCGTGCTGACTGTCCCTGATCACTTTCCTCTCCTAAGTGCTTCAAAATTGATTCCTTAAGGATCTGCTCCATGATTTTTCCAGAGAATGAGGTGAGCCTGACTGGCCTGTAGTTCGCTGGATCCTCCTCTTTCCATTTTTTTAAAGGTGGGCACTACCTTAGCCTTTTTCCAGTCATCCGAGACTGCCCCCAATGCCATGAGTTTTCAAAAATAATGGCCAATGGCTCTGCAATCACATCCGCCAACTGCTTTAGCACCGTCAGATGCAGTGCATCTGTACCCATGGACTTCTGCTTGTCCAGCTTTTCTAAATAGTCCTGAACCACTTCTTTGTCTACAGAGGGCTGGTCACCTGCTGCCCAGAGCAGCAGTCTAGGAGCTGACTTTGTTCGTGAAAACAGGCAAAAAAAGCATAGAGTACATTAGCTTTTTCCACATCCTCTGTCACTAAGTTGACTTCCCCATTCATTAGAGGCCCACACTTTCCTTGACCTTCTTCTTGTTGCTCATATACCTGTAGAAACCCTTCTTGTTACTCTTAACAACCCTTACTAGATGCAACTCAAGTGTCATTTGGTCTTCCTGATTTGATTGCTGCATGCCTGACCAATATTTTTATTCTTCTCCCTGGTCATTTGTCCAATCTTCCACTTGTAAGCTTCTTTTTTGTGTTTAAGATCAGCAAGGATTTCACTATTAAGCCAAGCTGGTGTCCTGTCATATTTACTATTCCTTTTACTCATCGGGATGGTTTGTTCTGCAACCTCGTGTTGTTCTCGCAGGGGATCCTTCTTCTCCTTGTCCAGATCTATTCTGCCCCCAACAAGCTTCTATTCATTGAACTTTCTGAAACTTTTCACTTTTAAAAAGAAGTAAGGAACTGACTGTGTACGCAAATTTGCAGAGGGACAATAGAGTTGAGATCTGTTATTTCTCACCTCCATATATTATTTATTTAAAATTTTTTTTTGCTGTTAATAAGCATGTTACCTCTGGAGAGACAAATCCACAGTTTGAGAACTGCAAAACTAAGCATCTCTGATGGTATCTTCTAAACTGAGCACTGTGTCCCACTGGGTAGATAGTAAGATTAACCTAAATAGTCTATACAGAAGCCCCTGGAACCCCATAAGATTGGGTCCCTAATCCATGAACTATTGGAACTCATTTACAAAACTTTTCTTAAACATTATGTGAATATATTGTTTCATTCTATAGAATTAGAATTAATAATCCCTATTCCATGATGAGATACATTATATCTTAATTAAAACTATCTTTAGATAGGTTTTTTTCCCCTCAAAAATCCAATTTAAATTTTAAAAAGTAGAATTTTTTTTATTTTTTTAAAAAAAGTCATTGATTTTTATTCACCCTGACAGTGGGACAGGGTGTGGGGGAAGGATTGGTCCCCAGCTGGAGCGAGGCAGGGGCCAGTGGCAAGATGAGCACATAGAGTGGGTACCTACCTTCTCCCTGGTTCTAGCCCATTCTCTTCATCTCTCTCTGCACTGTGCTGAAAGGCGGGGGGCACTGAGCACAGTGCTGGGGGTGCAGGGTCTGGGAGGCAGTTAGGGTGCAGGAGCGGGCTGGGGTTCAGGGTCTGGCCGGGAGCTAGGGTGAGAGAGGGGGCTCAGCAGGGCTGGTGCAACCATTTAGGTGACCTAGACGGTTGCCTAGAGCGCTAGGATTTGGGGGGCACCATTTTCTTCCCAGGGCTGGATCTTCAGCCGCCCTGGTCGCCGCCAGCATTTAGGCAGAGGGAGCTGGGGCAGGGGAGCATGGGGAGGTAGACCTGCAGCAAGTAAGGGGAGGGGGCGGCATGCAAGGGAACTCTTCGCCCCAGCTCACCCCTGCCCCGCCTCCTCCCCGAGCATGGCATGGCTGCTTCACTTCTCCCGCCTCCTAGGCTTGCAGCGCCTAAAACTGATTGGCTGCCGCAAAGGGGGGCGCATCAGGGCAGAGGGGGGGAGGTGCTGCAGGGGAGTGGGAGAGGGCGCAAGGTGGAAGTTTTGCCTAGGGCGCGAAACATCCTTGCACCGGCCCTGGGGCTCAGGGTTGGGGCAGGAGGTTGGGATGTGGAGTGCTTATCTGGGGCAGCTCCCACTTGGGGTGAGGGCTGCAGGTGGGAATGTGGGGGAGCTGTGTATGTGTGGGGGGTTGCAGGAGTCAGGACTGGGGCCTGGGTGTGTGTGAAGGTGTGCAGAGGTCAGGGCAGGAGGTGTGGGCTGGGGTCATGGGGGTGCTCCCAGCCCCCTGCCCTGAACAGTTCATGGCAGGGGCTGGAGGAGGGTATGCCCTGATTCCACGCCCTTCCCCAAGGCCCCGCCTCCACCTCCGTCCCACCTCCTCCCCTGAGCAGGGAGCACATTGTGGCTCCACTCCTCCCTCTCCCTTGCACTGACGAACAGCTGTTCGGCAGCTGGGGAAGCACTGGGAAGGGAAGGAGCAGGAACACTGTATGCTTGGGGGAAGAGGCAGGGGACTGGGGAGCTTGGCTGCTGGCAGAGCCTGCCCTACAGCAGGAGCTGGCAGGACCCAGATTCTGCCCGCTGGGCCCACAGGAGAGAGTGGAGAAGAGTGGGCCGGGCCAGGGCCACTTTGAACCATGGGCCCAGCACCATGGCGCCACCCCATGGTTAATCCAGTACTGATAGGATTGATATTATTTTGTGAATTCATTCTAGATCAAGTATGTTCTATAAATAAAACCTTTAAAACACACTTTATATGCATGATATTAATAAAAAAATATTTTGTGATAGGTCCATGTATTCTCCATCACAATATTTGCATTCTACTTCATTTTCTTTACTTCAAGGTACACTTGGCTCCCATTGCTTCCATCACACTTTCCCAAAATAAACTAGTGTAAATGAGTAGAGACTTTCCAGCTTGATTCTTATCCATAAGTGATTCTCCAGATGGCTAAGTTCTGGGGCACTGTAGTTGCTTGAATGAATTTCCCTTCTTTAAAAAATGTTGGTGTTCACGAATATCCGTACAAATGTTAATTGATACATGCTCCCTTTCTCACAAGTATCCTGACTGAGCATGGCCATAATGGAAATTTCATTCTACAGATGGTATAAATTGTCCATAAGAGCTTTGGGGGATTGAGAATTGTTAATCAAAGGCCAAAGAGAGGGGTGTGTGCTTCATTCTGTTTGATCCAAAAGGCTGTTTCAAGGAACTCTGAAAATGGGACTTATTCCTGCTCAGTACAGGAACAATGAAAAGTTGCCTTAGCAACATGACAAAAGCTGTTTCTGGCTGTTGCCGTGGCAAACAGACCCAAGATGGGGGAAAGAAAAAAAAAGACCTACAACAGGAAAAGAAAGACATAGACCTTTGGAACAAGAAGCATTACTGTCTATTCAACTTTGTAAGGTTCTCTGTCTGGCCACTTGTCAGCTGTGTGACCACTTGTCCTTGTTCACCTCTCCTTTGTGGATCCTTTTGAAGGATGTTACCTTAAAGGAGCAAAGAATATACCTATGCTTAGAAATATCCCTGTTCGACTCTTCTGATGCTGACAAGGGTTTACCCTCTACATATTTTTTTACTGTTAATTTTTGAAGATTTTGCCCTTGTTATTAGGATGAAGCAGACAGGGAACTGGGTTTATTAAGAGGTTCCTTAACTCACAAAACTTGTTACTTTGGCCTTGGCTACACTGGAGAGTTGCAGCGCTGGTGGTGGCTTTACAGCTCTGCAACTTACTCACCGTTCACACTTGGAAGGCACATACAGTGCTATATCTCCCTGGATACAGCGCTGGCTGTACTCCTCCTCTGCCTGGGGAATAACGATTGCAGCGCTGGTGATGCAGTGCTGCTCCGCCAGTGTGGCCACCAAAAGCGCTGTTATTGGCCTCCAGAGGTATTCGGAGGTATCCCAGAATGCCTGCTCAGCCACTCTGCTCATCAGTTCAAACTCTACTGCCCTGGCCTCAGGTGACCCGCCATTTTTAAATGCCCCGGGAGTTTTTAAAAATCCCCTTCCTGTTTGCTCAGCCAGGTATGGAGTGCAATCAGTGAATCTTTCCAGGTGACCACGCCTCCACGTGCCAAACGAGCCCCAGCATGGAGCAATGGCGAGTTGCTGGACCTCATCAGTGTTTTGGGGGAGAAAGCTGTGCAGTCACAGCTGCGCTCAGCCGTGGGAATTACATACCTATGGGCAGATATCAAGGGCCATGCTGGAAAGGGCCATGACTGGGACTGTGCAGTGCAGGATTGAAGTGAAGGAGCTGCGGAGTGCCTATTGCAAACCAGTGAGGGAAACGCCGCTCTGGTGCTGCCCCCACGACCTGCCGTTTTTTACAAAGAGCTAGACGCGATACTTGGGGGTGACCCCACGCCCAATCCGAGGACCATGATGGATACTTCAGAGCGGGGAAGGTGGCGGGGGAGGGGGGGAGGAGGAAACGGAGAGTGAGGGTACTGGGGTGGGGGAGACACCCCGGAGTCCGAGAGGCATGCAGTCAGGAGCTCTTCTCAAGCCAGGAGGAAGGCAGCCAGTCACAGCAGCCGGTACTTGGTGAAGGACAAGCAGAGGAGTGGGTTCCTGGTAAGCGGCTTTTATTTTCAGGATGGAAATGTTTCGGGAGAGGAGGGAGGTTAGGGCTGCATGCATGCATGCCTAGATGTGGAATAGCCCATTGATGTGGTCTATCACGTGATGTAGTAATCGGTCTCAGTAATCTCTTCAAAAGTTTCAGCTTAGAGTGTGGGCAATGTGCTTCCGCAAGTTTATAGGAGAGCCACTATGGTCTTGTCCCAGTCAGGCTAACGCGTCCGCGCCACTGTGCCGCGAGGGTGGGGGGACCATTGCTGCAACAGGCAAGCTGCATAGGGGCCAGGGGGGAATCCACATTGCTGAGAAGACCCCCGCTCTTCCAGGTGACCCAGCAGCGAGATATCTTCAAGGATTAACTCCTGTGGGAAATGTTGGGAGAGTGTTCAGTGTAGGTGCCCTGCAGCTGTTTTGCTTTCCCAATGCACAGAACCCCCCCACAGCCCTGAAGCATCAGTCCCCTTATTCACCATTTCAGGGCTCCTGTAGGTTGTGTGTGCTCTATTTGGTATGGGGAAATTATGCTAAAGTGAAGACTGTAAACTCCTTCACTGTCTGGGAATAACTGTCTGAGATATAAACAATGCTGCCTCTGTTAACTGTTGCCTTTTTTTTTTCCAACAGTGACCTTGAGTTCTCAGCTGCCCATGTTAACAGCAGCTCAAAGACTCCAAAACCTGCGGAAGAAGCCGCGAAAAGCAAAGACGACCTGCTGCAAACAGTTATGGATCACTCTGCCAGAGAGAATATAAAAACTGCAGGACTGGAGGGAAAAGGGAAAGCAGGATCCGCCAGAGAAAACGCAGCAGCCAGGAGAAAAGCACAAAGCAGCTGATAGCATCCTGGCGCGCGCAAGCGGACTCTATCCGGCGCTCGTAGCCATGCAGGCAGAGCCTACCTGCACCACCCCTCCGTCCAAAGCTCTTTCCCTTGTGCCCCAATGTCAGCTCAAACCCCTTCCCAGCATCCAGGTTCTTACCTCCACCAGCTGCCTCCAACACCTGTACGTTCACCAACCAGCCCTGAGAACTATGACCCTTACCCTCTGCACTCAACCCCATCACAATGCAGTATAGCCATCTGAAGTGCAGCAGTCATTGCACAGCACTCCAGACAGGACATATTCAAACCTGTGACTGTACAGTTTCCCCACCCCCCCCCCGCCCTTTTAGGTTCCCAAATGTTGTGTGTCTGTCAAAGTTATTTTCTTTTCAATAAATGAATTCTTGGCTTTGAAAACAGTCTTTATTATTGCAGAGAAAGTCAAGATACCTTAGCCAGGAAAGAAAACAGGCACTGCAAATCAGCTTAGGGAAAACAGATTCCTACTAACATTGTAACCACTGCACTTCACTCCCGTGCAAGGCACCAACATTACTGTTGGTTTTCAGCCTCAAATTCCTCCCTCAAGCATCCCTGATCCTTGAAGCCCCATGCTGGGCCTCTCTAGTAGCCCTGCTCTCTGGCTGTGCAAATTCAGCCTCCAGGCGTTGAACCTCAGAGGTCCATGCCTGACTGAATGTTTCACCCTTCCCTTCACAAATATTATGGAGGGTACAGCAAGCGGATATAACCACAGGGATGCTGCTTTCCCCCAAGTCTAGCTTCCCATACAGAGATCGCCAGCTCCCTTTTAAATGGCCAAAAGCACACTCCACAATCATTTGGCACCGGCTCAGCCTGTAGCTGAACCAGTCCTTGCTCCTGTCAAGCTTCCCTGTATATAGTTTTATGAGCCAAGGCACTAACAGGTAAGCAGGGTCTCCAAGGATCACAATGGGCATTTCAATGTCCCCTACTGTGATCTTCCAGTCTGGGAAAAAAGTCCCTGCCTGCAGCTTCCTGAACAGGCCAGTGTTCCGAAAGATGCGTGCATCATGCACCTTTCCAGGCCAGCCTGTGTTAATGTCAATGAAATGCCCACAGTGATCCACAAGCGCCTGGAGAACCATAGAGAAATACCCCTTCCGATTAATGTACTCGGTTGCTAGGTGGGATGGTGCCAGAATAGGAATATGCGTCCTATCTATCTCCCCTCCACAATTAGGGAAACCCATTTGTGCAAAGCCATCCAAAATGTCCTGCACATTCCCCAGAGTCACGGTTCTTCTTAGCAGGATGCAATTAATGGCCCTGCAAACTTGCATCAAAACGACTCCAACGGTTGACTTTCCCACTCCAAACTGGTTCCCAACCGATCGGTAGCTGTCTGAAGTTGCCAGCTTCCAGATTGCAATAGCCACCCACTTCTCTACCGGCAGGGCAGCTCTCAATCGTGTGTCCTTGCGCTGCAGGGTGGGGGCAAGCTCAGCACACAATCCCATGAAAGTCACTTTTCTCATCCTAAAGTTCTGCAGCCACTGCTCGTCATCCCAGACTTCCATGACGATGTGATCCCACCACTCAGTGCTTGTTTCCCAAGCCCAAAAGCAGCGTTCTACGGTGCTGAGCATTTCCGTGAAAGCCACAAGCAATGTCATGTCGTACACGTCAGGCGACTAGCTATCATTGTCGGACTTCTCATCACTTTGGAGCTTAAGGAATAGCTCAACTGCTAAACGTGATGTGCTGGCGACACTCGTCAGCAAAGTCCTCAGCAGTTCGGGCTCCATTTCCCACAGAAATCGCGCGGCACAGGTGCCATTGGGAGAGTCACAATGGCACCAAACGTGGACGGAAAAACAGGGACTGCTGGGATGCAAAGCAATGCATCATGGGGCGTTGGGACAGGAAGCAGAATGACCCGCACCCTTCCGTCCCCTTCCCACAACCCACGGCGCCAAAATGGGACGAGGTGCTCTGTGGAATAGCTGCCCATAATGCACCACTCCCAACAGCGCTGCAAATGCTGCAAATGTGGCTACACTGCAGCGCTGGTAGCTGTCAGTGTGGCCACACTCCAGCGCTGTCCCTGCACAGCTGTACGAAGATAGCTGTAACTCCCAGCGCTGCACACCTCCAAGTGTAGCCAAGGCCTTTGGCTTTCCACCTGGGGCTTTCTGAACAGGTCACATGGTGAAATGTGCTCCTCTGCTGCCTTCTAGTGAGTCATCATAAAACTGTAGCTGGATCTTTAGTATTCTTTCTCCTCTTGCCAGCATTACTTCCACTAGGCACACCAGAATCTGGATCTAGGCACTGGGGTGAATTTACAAATCTCTGAAAAAAACGGTTTTGTTTCCTCAAAGTGGCAGTTTAACACAATGAATGTGAGTCGTGTTCCCACAATGATTAAACAAGGTTAAATCTTTTAAAAATGTGACATATCTATCCCACATGTGGCTTTCTGGACTACATTTAAGTGAGAGAATGTATGTAGACTGCTGGAAAGCCTACAATGAAAGGTGTACTGGAGACTGGAAATAAGAATGTCAAGGTATCTTAGAGCAACAAATGTCCTATTGTAATTGTGATGGAGTAAACTGTAAGGCCAAAGTATTTGATTGTTTAGTTTAACTTGGAATTCTCATCACATTTCTATTGCACTCAAGGAAAAGTTAGGGAGTCTTTCTTAGGGTAGTACCTGTACGTTCCAATGAATGGTAATGAATGACTGCCTAGCCTGGGGGATAAACAGTCATTTGGGCTGGTGTACACTGAAAACTCACATTGGCATAGCTACAACTCTTGGGAGCCTGAAAAATCCACCCCCCTGGGAGACACAGCTATGCTGATCTATGAAAACTGTGTTAGGTCAAGGGAAGAATTCTTCCATCTACCTAGCTACTGCCTCTTGGGGGGGTTGATTATGTACAGCGACAGAAGAAGCCCTCCCACTGTTGTAGTGAGTGTCTACACTGAAGCAGTGCAGCTGCAGTGTTGCAGCTGTGCTGTCATAGCATTTTAAGTTTAGACAGAGCCCTGGCAGTGAGTCTGCATCCTGTTAATTTTTTCTTCCATTCAAATGTTTACTCTTGTGAGTGAAAAGCCTGTCTTCACTCTGGAAGATAACATGATTGTGTTCCACAAGAATATTTTTCATATGGAAGAAATAAGAGAGACAAGACATGACGGAAAAGCCATTCTTTTGTCTCCAAAGTGGTAATGTTGCCTTAGGATTGAAAAAGATCAAAGAATCCCTAGGTAACTTTCGAGGAAGGCTAGAAATTTCAACCAAAGCATTCATCAAATACTATGTAACTGCCACTTATTCTAACACAGTTTTGACAGACTTATTCTTGCATCATCAAAGATGTTGAGTCATCGCTTGTTTCAGGGTTATATAAGCTTCTTCACATACATTCCCATTCAAGCATGCAGTTTTGAACTTCACAACACCAATGCATGCATCAAAAAGGAAGAAAAATAAAGATCAAGAAAGGAAGTTGTTTACAAGCAAATAAAAGACATTTTGTGTGTGTGTGTATATATATATATATGTATAAATCACCATTATTGTATTAGTTATTCAGGAGCTGACAAGTATTTCCGAAAACAAAATAAAACACTTCCACTTCAAGACCCAACTGACTCATTGATATTAAAATTCTGTTTGTTGGGATTCTAGTGATAGCATCTTGTGTCTCAATTACAGCAATGCCAGAGGCAGGAGCTCATGGCAGCATTCTACATGGCTACAGACAGATGAAGATGATCAGGCTGTGGCCATCAGAGAGAACAGGACTAGGAGAAATTCTACACAGCTAGAAGCTTCCAATTGATACCAGGTTTTCAATATGGAAACTGTGGAAGATACATATCAAGATCCAGCGGGTCCAAGGGAACGGAGATATATATGCAGCACACCTGTGGATGGCAGCTTGGCCCAACCTGTTAGAAAATCAAGCCTGCCCACAAAGATCTACAATTGTCCAGGGAGACATAATTTTTGTTGTGGAGTCAATACTTGGAAGAACTGAATGAACATTTTGCAAGGGACAAGTAGAAAACAGGATGGAGTGCTGTCTTCCCAGAACCTAAACGTGAGATGTCACTCTAAGATTAGATATGCTTCTGAAGTTGCCAGGCAAGGATCCATTAGTGATGGTTCATATCAACACTAGTGACATTGCATCATGGGATATCTCACAGATAACAGATGACTTCAGGGAACTTCAGGAGTGTGATGAAGAAGAATGTCCAAGAGATATTCCCTGAGATCCTTCTGGTCCCATGAGGGAAGGCACTTGTGATGTTGCACTCCATATGTTTATGGAAATATGCTTATGAGTGTAAATATAATGTAACCGGAATATGCTTTATGCAAAAGATCTCTTATAAGGTATCATTACAAAGCTTATAATCTACCGAGTGTGTTCATCCTATTTGTATGAATGTATCATTCTTGTATCTGAAACTAGAAATATGAAGTATGACTCTGAAGTCTTATTGTAATTGTGCAAAGTGTGGGCTATTAATGGTGGCTTGGAATCTTGATGGCTCCCATTAACTAGGATACTTGGTTGTGAATGGCTCTGTTTACTCGCAAACCTTCCTGGGTACACGCAGGCCAGCCCTGAAAGAATGGAGAATGAGGTCTTACAGTGACATGTGATCATGTCACCTGTTCTGAAAGCCATCTTAAATGCAGTGCTTTTCCATTTAGAAGGAGGAGTGGGGAATCCAGAGAGAAAAAAGATTCCTACCTTGTGCCAAAGCTGTAAAAGGGGGTGGAACAGAACAAAGGAGGTTACCAGTCATGATACATCCCCTAGTTATCACCTGAGCTGGAACTAACAAGAACTGTACCAGAGGAAAGGATTGGGCCCATACTAGGAAGGAGTCTAGTCTGTGAAAGAAGCTTATTGAAACATCTTTGAGGGTAAGATTTACCTGTATTCAGTTTCTTAAATGTATTAGGTTTAGACTTGCATGTTTTGTTTTATTTTGCTTGGTAACTTATTTTGTTCTGTCTGTTATTACTTGAAACCACTTAAATCCTACTTTTTATACTTAATAAAATCACTTTTGTTTATTACTAAACAGGGCCGGCTCCAGGCACCAGCATTCCAAGCTGGTGCTTGGGGTGGCAATTTTCAAGAGGCGGCAGTCCCTGTTGTTTTGCCCCCAGCGCACCGAATTGCCACTGCTGATGGCGGGGGCAGTCCTTGTGCTCTTAGAGCGGCACATGCGTTTCCACAGTGGTGGCAATTCGGCAACAACTTCTATATTTAGCTGTCCGCGGCAGCTTCAGCTAAACACAGAAGCTGCTTCCGAATTGCCACTGCCACGGAAACGCGCCTGCTGCCCTAAGGGCATACGGACTGCCCCTGCCGTCTGCGGCGGCAACTCGGTGCGCTACTTGAGGTATCGAAAACTCTCGAGCTGGTCCTGTTACTAAACCCAGAGAAAGTGATTAATACCTGGGGGAGCAAACAGCTGTGCATATCTCTCCATCAGTGTTATAGAGGGCTGACAATATATGACAATATATGAGTTGACCCTCTATAAGCTTTACAGAGTAAAACAGATTTATTTGGGGTTTGGATCCCATTGGGAGCTTAGTGTCTGGATGCTGGAGATATGTTACTTGCTGAGCAGTTTTTGGTTAAAGTCTGCAGCTTTGGGGGCATCAACCAGACCTGGGTCTGTGTTGCAGCAGACTAGCATGTCTGGCTCAACAAGGCCAGGTTCTGGAGTCCCAACCTGGCAGTGGAAAACAGGCTCAGAGGTAATTCCAGTGACCAAACCCATCACTGCACTAGCCTGGAGGAAAAATAAAATCATCAGCAATGAAGTTTGCATATGAGACAGAATTTGGGGCGGTGGTATATAATGAAAAGGACAGGTAACTGATTCAGAGTGATCTGGATTGCTTGGTAAGGGGGATGCAAGTAATCAATCTGTTTTTAATGTGGCTAAATGTATACATCCAGGAGCAAAGAATGTAATGACTCTGAAAAAATTTGAGGATCATGGTGGATAATCAGCTGAATGTGAGCTTCCATTTGTGATGCTGTGGTGAAAAGAGCTAATACAGTCCTGGGAGGCGTAAACAGGGGACTGTTGAGTAGGAGTAGAGAGGTTATTTTACCTCTGCATTTGACACTGGTGTGACTGTTGCTGGACTATTGTGTCCAGTTCTGGTGCTTGCAATTCAAGAAATACATTGATAAACTGGAAAGAGTTCAGAGAAGAGCCATGAGAATGATTAAAGGATTAGAAAACATATGAGACGAGCTCAGTCTATTAAGGGCATGACTACACTAGAGAGTTTACAATGGTGCAGCTGCAAGCTCTCTAATGTAGACACTTTAAGCTGATGGAAGAGCTGTCTTCCATTGGCTTAACTACTCCAGCCCCTGCAAGTAATGGTAGCTATGTTGGTGGGAGAAGCTCTCCTGCCAATGTAGCAATGTCCACACCGGTGCTTATGTCAGTGTAACTTATGTCACTCTGGGGTGATTTATTCGCATCCCTGAGCAACATAAGTTATGCCAACATAAACTGTAGTGTAGGCATAGCCTTAGCTTAACAAAGAGAAAGTTAAGAGGTGACTTGATTAGAGCCTAAAAGTATTTACAGGGGGAACAGGTATTTAATAACAGGATCCTCAGCGTAGCAGAGAAAGATATAACACAATCCAATGGCTGGACGTTGATGCTGGGCTAATTCAGACTGGAAATAAGGTGTTCATTGTTAACAGTGAGGATAATTAACTACTGGAACAATTTATGCCATCTCTGGCAATTTTAAAATTAAGACTGGATGGGTTTTCTCAAAGATCTGTTGCAGGAATTATTTTGGGGAAATTATATGGCCTGTGCTATATAGACTAGATGATCACGATGGTCCTTTCTGGCCCTGGAATCGATGAATGGGGCTTTGACAGAAGCTAAAGGCAGCTGCTTTCTAGTCTAGTCTTTCCCCTAATCCCTAGATGAATGGTTAGAAAGAGGGACCAAAGGGACTGTTAGTTTTTATTTACTGTGATCTCATTAAGGTTATCTTCTGAGAAATAGCAGTTAAAGCAGCCTTGATGGAGAGTGTAAAAGATCTAGGACTTACTCCTCTTGACAGCCTCCTATTCTCCCCCATGTGGAGAAAGTTTTTTCAGGGTCCTGCTGCTTAGCCCCCTTTCTCTTCCCGTCATATTATTGACATAAATTCTGAACTGGACCATCCTTTCTGCTGGAGCTCATTAATGACATCTGTTGACTTGAGGTCAGTAGAGAATTAGTTGCTCCTGCTTCCCCACTCTGGATCACTTTGCCTCCAGAGTATGTCCAGCTTCTGCCAGCCTAAGAGTAAGGGTCAGACCTAAACTCTAAAAGTAAGAGCCCCCTTGTGCTAGTATGTTGCATTATTGCTGGTCTGGTTTTGCATCTTCTTTCTAGTTAATTATGTCTGGGAAGAATAGTAAAGCATTTGGTTCAATTTCTGTCTTTAAATTTAGACATTACATCTACCAGTAATTTTCATGGCTTGTACAAAATTTAAAAAACAGAATAAAAAAGAATGATAGTGTTAAACTAAATAGTTAGGGCCTGATTCTCAGGTACACTAAAGCTCCTTTGTACTGCTTAGCTTTGTAAAAGACACTTATAGTCTATATAATTCACACTTATGCCCACATTAAGTCCACTTTACACTGCTAAAAAGGTGTAAAGAGACAGTGTAAATGAGATTTGGGCCCTTTATATTCATTTTACTGTGATCAGGTCTGCTCATCAGATTATGTAAGCTCACACGGACTATTCAGGGAGATAGGCATCTAGGTGCTTTTGAAAATTCTGTGTGTCACCTATTTGTATCTTTATGTTCCTAAATGCCTTGAAAACTCTGTCCTTTAAGTATATGTTTGAAGCCAGTGGGACTACTTGCATGGTTTAAATTAAGCCCAAGTATAAGTGTTTGCAGGATTGGGGCCTCAAATGCTTTTTCTGCTGGATACAATGAAGTGACAGATTGTTCTAGTCAATATCTTATTTAGTTTAAAAAAACAATTAGGCTGAATCTGGGAGAATAATATGGTTCCTTTTTAACTATTCTTTACTATAATTGATTCATAGACAGCAAGGTTAAACTTGATGTTTTTGTCATGTTTTCTTGAGGAAGGGGACAAGGCCTTTTTCCATAACTATATATTTTCACTGCTGTCCACAGATTCAGTTTCATGATTTAATTTAACTATCTTATATCCAGAGAGGCAACCAGCAATGAATTCAGAGAAATATATGCTTTCAGGGAAACAGAAAATTGTGAGATGTGGAAGATCATGCATCCCATATGAATGCCTATAATAGATTTATAGTGACAGTATAATTATACCCCTAGCTCTTTTTAGTGTTTGTCAAACCACTTAACAAATGATATAAGCCTCATTATCCCCATTTTACAGATGAGGAAACTGAGGCACAGAGCGGTGACTTGACTCTCCCAAGGTCACCCAGCAGACCAGAGACTGACCCAGGAATAGAATCCAGGTCTTCTGAGTCCCAGTCCACTGCTCTATCCACTATTACCATTGTCGTGAGACAGGACATTAATAAATGTTTTGCCACAACCTGTATCCTAAGGCTAAATTCATCCCTGCTGTAAGTCTATTCAAATCAATGGAGTTGTAACAGGCCAAGTACTTTCAATGCAAGTGCCTTTCTGAGTCTAAAATTAACACTTTCCATTACTGTGTCATAGATCACTGATTCTCAACACCAGTCTGCCGCTTGTTCAGGGAAAACCCCTGGTGGGTTGGGCCAGTTTGTTTACCGGCCACATGTGCAGGTTCGGCCGATTGTGGATCTCACTGGCCGTGGTTCTCCACTCCAGGCCAATGTGGAAAGCAGCGCTGGATGAGGGATGTGCTGGCAGCCCTTCCCGCAGCCCCCATTGTCTTGGAGCGGTGAACCAGGGCCAGTGGGAGCTGCGGTCGGCTGAACCTGCAGATGCAGCACGTAAACAAATTGGTCCGGCCCACCAGGGTCTTTCCCTGAACCAGCGGCGAACCGGCTTTGAGAACCACTGTCACAGATGATCACAAAACAGAAAACAGTATTTTGTGTGGTTCTCTTATTAAGGGCCTGATCCAATGCCCAATGAAGTTACTGAAAAAACTCCCATTGGATCACAAATTATGACTGAAGTGTGCATAGTCAGGAATTAAATGATATATACCAATAAACTAAACAAGAGAATATTGTGGCTCCAGAGGTTGGGAGAAGGGAGGTGAGGAATCATTATTTTTTTCCCAAGTAGAAAGTAGGTTTAGGTGTATCTACTTTGGGACCTTAGTTCAAACACATCCCTATGGCAGATCAAGTGTCTGATTTCCTGATTCACAAGGAATATCAATAACCACTTCCAGGTTGGAATGACCAGATTACCTGTGATCTGTCAGAACATTATCCACAAATCCACTGGGGGAGCTTCCCAATACCATGTATCACATGCCTCAGAAGAAGATGCAAGCCCCATAATGGGAAATGATGCTATTGTTTCTTCCTAATCTCAGACAGTTAGTGGTTCTTTTCTGTCCCGAAGCATGAGAGTTTATATCTTATACATTTTTATCCTAGCTAGTGTGACTGCAGATATTCTGATGATTCACATGCACGTCTGATCCAGGGGCTCTCAAGGAGGAGGAAAGACATACTGTTGGTATGCAATGAATATACATTTCAAATGGAGTTATTATACAGCTGAAGACAAGTAGAATATATAAGAAAACCTTGTCCCCTCGCTGTATCAAGCAGCGTCCTACCATACGAAGTGTGCCAGTTCTAGAATGAATTCTCAAATATGCAACTTTAAAACTTTGTTTTCAACTAGCATTCACAACTGTACCGAATGGGGTGTGATCTCAGCCACGCCAATTCCTTTTTAAATTCATGTAACTAGTCACTATCATATTCTTGTGATATTTTTCATCTCTAATAATGTGTAAAGGGCTTTGGCATGGCAGGTGCCAGCTACCTGTAAATGTTATTACAATGTACTCTATCTAATTGCTGAATCATGATGGTTACTTTATTTGACTGTCTCGGAGAAAAGTGATTTAGCCCAATGATAGTGAAGAGTAATGACTGCTGCCTAACTGGGCTAGTTTTATCATAAATTCTATTTAGCTTTATCTATAATTCCTGAGTATCTTATTTTAGCTACTGCCAAATATTTATATGGGTTTAAAATGTGTGATGTTCTCCTCTCCAGCCTTTGAAAATGGGAGCTGACATATTAAAAATTACAGGACAAGTTTTCAGCTTGTAAATGTTTGACCTGGGGATTTGGGCACTTGCATCAGCTGAGGATCTGCCCCAGTGGTGAAATCCTGCTCTATGGAAGTCAATGGAAGTTTTGCCATTGATTTCAGCGGGGCCAGGATTTCACCCTATAAGTATATCTTCCTGAAAGTACAGGAGGCATCAAGTCAAATAGTTACAAAACATGGAAATCACAAGCTCCATTTAAAATTTTTGTCTGTCTTTAAAAAACAAAACCACCCAAATTGCCCAAGGCAACTTCAAGGTAATTTTTAGCTTTAAAACTACTGAACTGAAATTTAGCATCGATTCTACTGTAGGCCTCACTGAAGCTTATCTTTCTATCCAGGTACACATCTAATACTCATCACTATAGCATCTGAGTGTACTAAAAAATCAAGTCAACTAAAACAGGTTACAGGACACTACATATAATCTTTATATGAAGTTCTACAGGGAGTTTTACTTTGCATTTGATGACATTATGTTGAAACATTTTTTTGAATAATATAGAACGCATGTTTTAAGATATAACATTTCAACCTTAACTCGACATTTTTGGAAACCAGTGCTTGATTTTTTTTCAATCATTATGATGCATTTTTTGCATGCAGTTTTGTTAATATATTTTCTGGTTTTTGAGGACGTGATTTTGAAAAGCTAGCCCAGTTCTAGCAGCAAAGAATCCTGTGGCACCTTATAGACTAACAGAGGTTTTGGAGCATGAGCTTTCGTAGGTGAATACCTACTTCGTCAGATGTACGTAGTGGAAATTTCCAAGGGCAGGTATATATATGCAAGCAAGCTAGAGATAATGAGGTTAGTTCAATCAGGGAGGATGAGGCCCTGTTCTAGCAGCTGAGGTGTGAAAACCAAGGGAGGAGAAACTGGTTCTGTAATTGGCAACCTTCACAGTCTTGTTTAATCCTGAGCGATGTGTTAAATTTGCAGATGAACTGCTCAAGCAGTTTCTCTTTGAGTCTGGTCCTGACGTTATTTTTTGCTGCAGGTATGGCCACTTAAGGTCTGCTTATAGTGTGCAGGGAGGTTGAAGTTGTTCTCCTACAGGTTTTTAATATATTGCCATTCTAATATCTGATTTGTGTCATTTATCCTTTTCGCAGAGACTGCCCAGTTTTGGCGGATGTACATGCAGAGGGCATGTGGCATATGATGGCGTATATTACATTTGTGGACGTGCAGGTGAATGAACTGTTTGGTGTGGCTGATCTGGTCTTAGGTCCTGTGGATGGTGTCGCTGGGTTAGATATGTGCAGATGTTGGCATCGGGTTTGCTGCATTGGATTGGGTTCCTGAGCTAGAGTCTTTACTTGTGTGCGGTGGTGCAGGTTTACTGGTGGAGTGTTTTCAGGTTGGCAGGTTGTCTGTGAGTGAGGATGGTCCTGCCACCCAAGGCCTGTTGAAGGTGTGAGATCAGTGTCCAGGCATGGGTTGTAGATCCCTGATGAATGCGTTGGAGGGTTTAGCTGGGGACTTGTTATGTTGATGAGCCAGTGGAGTCCTGTGGTTTTTCTTGGGTTTGTATTGCAGTAGGGGCTTCTGGTACACATCTGGGTACTCTATTGATCTGTTTTCCTTATTTCCTCGTGCAGTTATTTGTTCGTTTGAGAATGCTTGGTGGAGATTTGTAGGTGATTGGTCTCTGTCTAAGGGTTAGAGCAGCCACGGTTGTACCTCAGTTGCTTGGCTGTAGGGACAATTGGATGTATGATGTGTCCGGCTAGAAGCTGGAGGCATGAGTAGGCATAGAGGTCGGTCAGGTTTTCGGGTATTGGTTGGTGTTAATTGTGACCACACTATTGCACCGTTGGGTGTCTAGGAAGTGGACCCCCATGTCGATTGGTCCAGGCTGAGGTTTGATGGTTGTAGGCTTAGTAAGGCTGTTGAATCATGTGAATTTTCCCAAGACTCTTCCATGGTCCAGATTGATTTGAGATGACATCAATTTTGCGTAGTAGAGAAGAAGTGTGCGTGGACGAGAGCTGAGAACGACATTCCATTCAGCCCATAAAAATATTGGCATTATTGTGGGGCCATGCGGGTGCCCATAGCGTGGGCACTGATCTGGAGATATATATTGTATCAAATTTGAAATAGTTGTGTGTAGGATAAAGGCACGGAGCTAGCAGCCAGTTGCTTGGCTCATCAGTGATCTTTTCCTACCTGCTTGTATTCCATCTGAGTATTCCATCTGCTTGTATTTCCATCTCAATTGGAGAAGTGGGCCACTAAGTTAAACCTCATGAAGTTCAACAAGGACAAGTGGCAAAGTCTGCACTTTAGGACAGAAAACCCATGGCACTGCTAAGGCGGTCTGTTTGGGTTAGTAGCAGTGCTGTAAGAAAGGATCTTGGGGTTACGGAGATGGAAAGTTGAACATGGAGCCTACGTGTGCTTCTTGTAGCCAAAAGGCTATATGATACTGGTGCTGTATTAGTAGGAGTTGTTGCCAGCAGATCGAGGGATAGTGATTATTCCCCTCTATTCGGCCCTGGGTGAGGCCGCATCTGGAATATTGTGTCCAGTTTTGGGCGCACAACTACAAAAGGGCGTGGACAATGGAGAGAGTCCCGCGGGAGGGCAACCAAAAATGATTAGAGGACTAGAGCACTGACTTATGAGAGAAGACTGAAGAACTGGGCTTATTTAGCCTGCAGAAAGAAGAAGACTAAGGGGGCGATTTTGATAGCAACCTTCAACTACTTGAAGGATGCTCCAGAGAGATGGGGGCTGTTCTTCCGTGGTGATCGTGACAGAACAAGGAGCAATGTTTTTGAGTTGAACGGCGGAAGTCGAACTGGCTATTTGAAAAAACTTTTCTGATAGGAGTGGTGAAGTTGTTGGATGGGTTACCTAGGGAGGTGATTAGAATCTCCATCTTTAGAGCTATGTTAAAGTCCGGCTAGACCGCCCCTGGCTGGATTTTTTAGGGAAAATGGTCCTGCCTTTAGCAGGGGTTGGACTGAGATGACCTCGTGAGGTCCTTTCCAACCTTTTGATTCTTATGATCTATGTAGAGAGCCTCTACATCCATGGTGGCTAGGATGGGTGTTTTCTGGGAGGTGATTTCATGCATTGTAGTTTCCTCAGGAAATCAGTTGGTGTTTCATGGGAGATGCGCGGAGTGCTGGTGGCCATCGGGTCTGAGTAGAGATCCACCATATCCAGACGTCCTTTCAGTGAGAGTGCCAATGTCGATGATGATGGGGTGTTCCAGGGATTTTCGGGTTTGTGGATTTGGGTATAGGTAGAATACCCTGGCACGGGCTCTAGGGTATGTTGATTTGTCTCCAGTGTTAGTTGTAGAGGAGTGTCCTGAGCAGATGGTGCAATTTCTTAGCTGTATTCCTCATGGGATCTTGAGGAAGTGGCCTGTAGATTTGGTTATTGGAGAGTTGTCTGGCGCCTCCTTTTGGTAGTCAGACCTGTTCATGATGACAACAGCACCTCCTTTATCAACCTCTTGTGATAATGTCAGGATGGTTTTCAGAGGCTGTGGATGGGCATTGCCGTTCTGCACGACTTAGGTTAATGAGGCAAGCCATGTTGTTTTCCACAATTTCTGCCTGTGCGACGTCGCGGAGCATTCAATGATAGGTCCAGACTGTCATTTTCGACCTGCAGGAGGAGTCCCATGTGAGGAGTCTTCTGGTGCTGTTGGTGGAGGGTTACCTGTGTATCGAGTGCGCTGTTCCAGTGTTGTCCTGAAAGTTATTCTTTGAGTCGGAGGCGGGAGAGTAGGCTTCCAGTCGCCGCAGAACGTGTATCATGTTGGTGGGGATGGCAAGGCAGAAAGAGGAGTCCCCGAGAATTAGGACAGACTTTTCTGCTGGATGGTTGTGTAGTCTGGATAGATTTGACGATATTGCTGGGTGGTTGGGGTACCACAGTTGTGGCCCCTGAGGCAGGTTAGGAGTTTAGGACAGCTTACAGTCCTTTTTCCTTTGTAGAGAGGTGAAGTGCGTAATTGTAGATCTTCCTGTCTTATTTTCGTGAGTCTGTCTGTATTGGAAGTTTGGTTATTAATGAGGTCGTCAGGTTGGAGAGCTCTTTTTTGTGTTTTCCTGTTTGCTGTATAGGATTGCGATCATGTGTTCCTCAGTTTCTTTGTGCGTATGGCATAATCTCTCACTGTGGTCGTGTTAGTATGTAGTAGCAGTGATTTTTTACTTTTAGTCCATTTGGTATGATGTCCATCTATTTGCTTTTGGAAAGGCAGACTTGATATCTGTCCGTCTTTGAGCATTCTCAAACGACAATACCCGCACGAGGAAATAAGGAAACAGATCAATAGGCCAGATGTGTAGCCCAGGAAGCCTCCTACTGCAAGACAAACCCAAGAAAGAACCAACAGGACTCCACTGGTATTCACATACAGTCCCCAGCTACACACCACCTTCCAACGCATTCAAGTCATGGGACTCTCACACCCATCCTGGACATGATCTCACCACCCTTCACAAGGCCTTGGGGTGGCAGGCCAGTCCTCATCTCACAGACACCTGCCACCTGAAAACAATTCTCACCAGAACTCACACCGCAACCATGTAACTCTAGTCTCAGGAACCAATCCATGCAGCAAACCCATTGCCAACTCTGCCCACAAATCTACACCAGCGACACCATGCACAGGACCTACCAGTCAGCCACACCATAACCAGTTCAGTTCACTGCACGTCCACCAATGTAATATACGCCATCATATGCCAGCAATGCACCCTTCTGCTATGTAACATCGGGCCAAAAAACTGGGCAGTTTGCGGAAAGGATAAATGGACAGCAAAGTCAGATATTAGGATATGGCAATAATATAAAACCTGTAGAGAACACTGTCAACCTCCCTGGCCCACACTAGCAGACCTTAAGGTGGCCATCCTGCAGCAAAAAAACGTCAGGACCAGACTTCAAAGAGAAACTGCTGAGCTTCAGTTCATCTGCAAATTTGACACCATCACTCAGGATTAAACAAAGACTGTGATGGCTTGCCAATTACAGACCAGTTTCTCCTCCCTTGGTTTCACACCTCAGCTGCTAGACAGGGCCTCATCCTCCCTGATTGAACTACCTCATTATCTCTAGCTTGCTTGCATATATATACCTGCCTTGGAAATTCCACTACGTGCATCTGACGAGTGGGTATTCACCCACGAAAGCTCATGCTCCAAAACCTCTGTTAGTCTATAAGGTGCCACAGGATTCTTTGCTGCTTTTACAGATCCAGACTAACACGGCTACCCCTCTGATACTTAGCCCAGTTCTGATATTCTTCCACTTACACATTGTATCTCTAATTCTTTTACATCTAAAACCATTTTTTGTACTAAAGAATGAAATGTATTAAGCTTTTAAAGTAATCGGTAATAGAATGGTCTACGATGCACTGTAGCAATGATACATCAGCATAACGCAATTGCAAAGACAATATTTTTGAAGTATCAGTTAATTATCTAAGTATATAAAACATTCTCAAAGCTTTTAAAATGAGCTGTTTCTGTTATGGACATCTGAAACTGTATATCTGATCATATTATGTTCTATCTGATTTAACATCTGATCATATAAAATGATGAATCAAGACAAAAATGAAACACTTAAAAGCTTTGAAAAACCTGACTTGGGTGAGTTATAATATCTAGCGTTATAGCAATGCACAGGATTGTTTCCACATCAGCCTGGGCTTGTAGTTATTCCAGGGAGATGTATAGATAAGAAATGGGCCAGGAACTGGATTAAATTAATGACTTTCACTTTCTCCCTCTGGGTACTTTCCAACTACATAAAACTGGAGAGAGAAATTGGAGTGTCAATACAGTATTTATGCCACACATAGGAATAACTTGTTAATGTTATTTTTGATAGGCTTGCTTCTGCTAGGATACCAATTGCTGAGATCTAATAATCTAACAAGAGATCTAATAATAAAAAATCAAATTTCGAGGGTGAGCACAAGAAAAACTCTTCCATGAGAAGATGGTTTCACTGCATCCATTATCAGTGTATGACTTGAAATTTCTATCAGTTCATTGCCAATAATTTTTAATATCTACTGTGCTTTCCACCCTTCACGTGGGCACAATCTAGTGAAATGTGTGTGTGCACCTAATCAGGGTGGGATATTCTAGGCCTTGGACAGGAAGGCAAAGCCAGGGATCAGCGGGAGGCCAGGCAGACTTCATTGTGGAAATATACTTGGAATTGGTGGTGCTCCAAGAGGTATTCCTTTCTTTTCCATGCCTTCTATCCCCTTAAGGGAGTGAGCAGCCAATGGCTGTACAGTTCCTGGAAGAGCCATGGTTCCTGAGGAGAAGGGGCCCTGGAGCTGCAAGCATAGAAGTTGTTTTGTTTTTGGTCGAGCGTCAGACCCTTCTTGGTTTCTTCACTGAACTTTCTGCCCACGGCTTCTGCACCCTGTCATATGGGAGGGAAGGATGCAGAGGTCCTTTTGGCATTTACCTCATGATTCTTGGAGCTTCAACCATATTGCAGAAGATTTTGCCCCTTCCTGTTGCTTTTTCCAACAATCTGGTTCAGTAAATCCAAGATTTTTTTTCACTTTTTGTCAAAATCAGAATGGACTCACATTGATTATTTCCTAGGACAACGTGTATCAGGGAAAACTTGCCCTGCGCTGCGCCTGAGTAACTCAACCACTTTACCTTGACCCAGCCTTTAAACATTCGAACAATATATTCCCAACCATTTACAGCAGTGGTTCTCAAACTTTTTTTTTTGGCAGACCACTTGAAAATTGCTGAGGGTCTTGGCGGACCAGTTAATAATCTTTCCAAATGTTGTTTGTACCATTAGCTAAGTATTGTAAAGTGCTTTGGATAAAAGCGCTATATAAAAAAACCTTAATAGTAATTAACTTTTATTGTTCTACAAATAAAAGCACACAACGCATATTTCCATATATCTAGTTTTACCTTTCTAGTATGATATATGTGCCCTCTTTTCCCTGCCACAGAGCTGAGGCTGGGAAGGAGGGCCGTCTGTCCGCAGCAGCCGCAGCCCTGTAGCTGAGGAAAGTCACCTCTTTCTCTGGCCTCCACAGCCCTGCACATGCCAAATTCCCCCATCCCCTCTTCTCACCCCACTGCCCCCTCCACCTACACTCTGTTCCCCCCAAGGCCACCACCTCACCTTACATGTACGTCTTCTCCAGGGTCCATGCAACTAATTAGCGGAGCCATGCCTGCCCGGCTCCACTAATTAGGTGGGTGGCCCTTCATTCTCTTGTGCGCTGCTGCCCAGGCGTGTACCTTAGAGGGAACTATCCACGGACCACCTGAATGGATCTCACGGACCACAGTTTGAGAACCTCTGATTTACAGCAATAGCTGTCTACTAGCTATGTTTACTGTGTAGCTTCTCACAGCTCACAAAGGGTTCATTCAGGATTTAGATGAACTCCCCTGGAGTGAGATTGTGCAAAAGAGGTGTTACCATGTTTTTATCATTTTTACTTTGAAGGAAGCACACTATAATTATTTCCTAATAATTAATATCTCCGCTTAGATTACTAGACATAAGCCTGTTCACAAGTTAATATGGGAATAATACTGAACCGTGAATGTTGCAATTGAAGTATTAAATCCAGATTTCATGAGTGAGGTGTTTAGCAATTCTAGAGCAGGTCTTTCTCTGTGAGAGGGATTCAGAAGGCCTGTATCTCTGTAGTACTAGTGTTTCTCTCTTGTGCTCCACAGATAAAGTGTGGGGGGGAATGGGGGGGAGGAGAGGGGTAGGGAAGGGTGCAGAGAATACCTGCTGTGTACTGAGGCCCTGCACTGACGTGAAGCTGAAGTAGTTGCTCTGTGCCAGTTCATCTTATAGCTTCCAATACAGAGGGGAACTGGGACCAGGCTGAGAGTGGATAGAAGGAAGGAGACATGCTGAAGGAGAGAGGGGGCTGCTACCATTCCCTGAACTCTAACAGTTCTCAGCCGCCCATTTTCCTTAGAGTCATGGGTAGCACAAGAGTAAGACTTTGTCTACACTGGCAAGCATAGGCGCCAACTTTCCCCGGCACCGGTGGGTGCTCATGCCCCCCAGGCCCTGGCCCTACCCCAACTCCACCCTTTCCCTGCCCCGCTCCAATTGTAACCCCTTTCCGAAAGTCCCTGCCCCAACTCTGCCCCCTCTCTGCCCCATTGGACCCATTCCCCAAATCCCCGCCCCGACTCCGCCTCTTCCCCGAGCGTGCCGTGTTCCCCCTCCTCCGCCTCCCTCCCAGCCATGCAAAACAGCTGTTTTGCGGCACAAGCGCTAGGAGCTAGGTGGAAAAGCGGGCACATGGTGAGCTCAGGGGAGAAAACAGAGGCAGAGGTGAGCTGGACGGGGAGGCAGAGAGCTGCTGGAGCCCCGGAGGTCCCACAGAGTCGGTGCCTATGCTGGCAAGTTTCTGCACAGGAAAGCAGCTTTCTGCGGTGTAACTCCCGAGGTGTACACACTGCCAAGCCACTTTGTGCGCAGAAACTCCTCAATTGCAGTGTTGCAAAAAAACCACCTCGAGGAGAGTTGTAAGCCTTAAGGCGCAGAGGCTCCAGTGCTGTATTGGCAGCGTAAACACATTACAGCACTGAAAGCAATCAATTGGCCTCTGGAAGTGTCCCATAATCCCTCAAATGGCTGCTGTGCTCATTGTTTTGAACTTGGCTGGCTGCCCTGAAGACATGCACCACTCCCCTTTCACAGATCCGTTTCTGACAGCCCTTGCATGCTGTGCTGATCTGCTTCGGGACACAAAGCAAACCATTAATGTGGAATTCTCATGCTGTTGAACACAGAGGTGTGTGTGTGTGAGAGAGAGATTGCTGTGCAGAGAGAGCTGGGGAGGGAGGTGGGGGCTGATGTTGAGGTTTCCCTCTCTCCTTGCCTCAGGACTGGTTGCTTCCTGCAGCTGTCTGAACTTACAAGACAGCATGCTGACACACTCTCTGTCCCCCAAAACACGCTGTCTCTTCCCCCTCCTACACACACACACTCCCTGTCACACACTGTGCCCTCCCCCTCCCCTTCAGTTGAAAAGCAGCAATGTAGTAGGTTGCCCATGGAACAACGTGACTAGGAAACCTACATCATGTGATGCTGTGCGTACCCCATTGCGGCATTGCAAACCCTTCCCAAAGCACCCTGCTGCCAGCTGCACAGTGGGTTTGCTACCACAATGCACTGCTCTCTTTGCCGTTGCAAGAGCTGCTAATGTGGATGCACTCCAGTGTCACAAGGAGCACAGTGTGGACATGCAGCAGAGTTTTAATTCCAGCACTTTAATAAAAGTGATATAACTTGTTGTGCAGAAATTTACCAGTGTAGACATATCCTTAGAGTTGCCCTGAGACTGCTCTAATTTACACCTCTGGCTGGCCAAGCCCCAGGCAGCCTCTAGAATCCAGAAGAGGAGTTTTTAAATTCTATTTCAGGAGATTGTGTCCTTCAAGAGGGTCCTGTTGTAAAAAGTAGGAATCAGTTAGAAATAATTATTGTTTGCCACGGCTTGGTCTCTAAACAAAGAATGTAAAAAAGTCATAACTAAAGGCTATGCGAGTTATCAATCTTAATGTTTTAATCTGGCTTCTTAATATAAAGCTTTGTGGGCACATAGTTTAGAGCATCCTCTGGCATTGCAAGACTTTTATTATAGGCCAGGATAAGCTAATCAGGACTCTCCACTCATCAGCATTTCAATTCCTGGACAGTATTATCTTAGTCTTTAATCTGTGTTGCTGCCTGTTGATATTTGCACAGCAGTTTTATCAAAAGTTCTGAATGTTTACCAAGAGCTCTAGTAAATGGATGTGACTGTCTTGCAAAGAAATGGAACAATTAACATAAAAGGTAGTTTTATCTTATCTTGCTGGGAACTAAGACCATCAGTTCCTGTGCTGTAGCTAATACACGATGGATGCATGCTACCTGCATCACTTGCTTTATTCAGAAGATATTTGCCTCCACATCTTTTGACTGATCCAGACCTAATTCTAAATTAGTGAGTCGCAGTTCTCGAAATCAGGGTTGGGTGGCCATGTAATGCATCTGTTTCTGAGGAGAAAGTAACCCATTGGAACAGGGAGCATCAGCTAGTGTTTGAGAAGTCTAGAGCTCAAGACCATTCTGACATGGAAGAAATCTTAGCTGTGAAATTGCCACTTGATTTAGTAACAACACCATCTTGCTTCCTAATGACTAACATGGCAAAATGTTGTGATGTTTATCATAAGCCTTTCTCCCAAATCTGGACCTTAGCGTCCAAAATCTGGGTGCTTAGCATGAACCTCCAAGCTTAATTACCACCTTGGATCTTATCTCGCTGTCACCAGACAGGAATTACAGCACCTGCCTCGCTCTGGTCCCCCCAAACTTTCCCTGGAGGGACCCCAAGACCCAGAAGCTCTGAGTCTCACCGGCAAGGGAAGTACTCCACTTCCCTTCCCCCTCTTCTCCCACCCAGACTTTCCTCTCTGGGCTAACCTGAGAGTATTGATGCAATCTCTTTACTTTACGATGACCAATACCAAGAAGCATGTCTCTCTATTCCACAAAGAGACAACCCAAATACAAGGAAACAGAAATGTCTATCTCTCTTCCCCCTCCACCAATTCCCTGGTGCTGCAGAGCTTATCTCCGTAGATCTAACACAAAGAGATTCCCTCCCTTGTTCTTTAGCCTACCCAGGGAGAAAACTCAAACAAGTCTTAAAAAGAAGCTTTTTATATAAAAAAAAGAGAAGAAAAGACATCAAAATTTCTCTGTTCAAGATGCAATAATACAGGATCAATTGCTTAAAAGAAAAAAATGAATAAACAGTCTTGATTCAAAAAGATATCCAATTTGAAACATTCCAGCAAGCTACACACATGTTATACACCCAAACAACATAAAGCCATATTGTTTTCTACCGTTACTTACAAGTTGAAACCAGCAGGTTAGAAGATAGAAGAAAGCTTCTCATAGCTGAGAGACAGACCAAAGACACAGACCAGACAAAGAAGACCCACAAATTCCCTCCCTTAAGCTTTTTTAAAAAAGTCCGGTTTCCTGATTGGTCCTCTTGTCAGGTGTTTGGTTCCCTTTGTTAACCCTTTACAGGTAAAAGAAACATTAACCCTTAGCTATCTATTTATGACAATGTTACATGCACATTTAACACACCTTACCTGTCAAACAAAATCTAAATGTTTTTATACTAGATGTGCAAAGCTAAATATAGCCTTATCTGGCCTTGCATTTTTAAGAGCACTAGCTAATAATTAAGGGGCCAATTCTGCTCCCAAGTCAATATCAAAACTCCCATTCTCTTCAGTGGAAGCAAAATCAAACCTTAGTGGACAACTTTATATTATTAACCAATAATGGCTTAAGTTCCCCATCTTAATGTAAACCACTCTGCTAATTATATTTTATGCTTTAATAATAGCATGTTACAATCTGAGATGGATACATAGGCTCACATAAAATAAGAAACAACTTGAAGTAGCCCAGAACCTAAATTCTTCTTAAGTTTTAAAAAGTTTGGATACGTTTTTTTAAAACGAATCTTAATTTGTGCCTGCACTGTGCCAGAAATCTTGCAGCCTCCTTTTTTAAATGAGAGTTTTTCCAATACCACTCAGGTACTTCTTTGAACCAAACCTTCAGATATTTACACTTTACAAGTTAGGAAGTTAATGTATATTTCCTACATAAATAATGCAGGGTATGTGGGTTGATTCTACATCTCTTGCACAACCAAGAGTCCTTTTGGAATCAGTGGGTGTCATGGGTACACATGAAAGCAGGATTGGAATTTACCATCATTGAAAAGTCCCACCTATAAAAAGTTATTAAATTCAAGGTGCAGAAATCCATGCCTCCATTTTATTTAAACAGATACAAAACATTCTATTGTAAAAATGGACAAACTTGACATTGGACAGTTTTATGTATATAGATGATTATTATGTGTACGCAGAAATACCTAGAGGCCCTCACCTAGTTCAAGGTCACATTGTGTTAAGTGCTATAGCCATAATCACAGTGGGAGAGACTCCGTGTCTCCCCAAACGCTTACAGTCTAAATAGAAAAGACTGACACAAGATGGGGAAAAGGACGTAATATGATCCTCATTTTATAGAGGGGAAAACTACAGCATAGAGAGTATGACTTCTTGAAAACAATGAATCAAGAAATCTTCATGGAAGGTTGGCAGTATGACACATGTAGGGATTAATGCCTCAAAATAGAAATTAGAATGGCAGCATTTAAATCCTTTTGCTTCTATATGAAACCCTGGGAATCAATCTAGTCTTGAATCTTGGAGCAGTAATGAAGTGTTAGAAACATAGCGCAAAACTACCAGGGACTAAAACTGTTCACCACCTACCCTGATAGGTGACATCAGACTGATTAGACCAAGCCAGTTTAGCCTCAGACACTAACGTGCCATCAGATGGGTCAGGCAGATGCTACTCGGTTCCACGCACAGTTCTGATAAACGTGCATATGTCTGTGGCAGCCTTAATTCATTAGAATGTCACAGTGGAAATGAATTAACAAACCTGCTATATTGGGCCTGTTAAGCATAGCTCAGAGTAAGGGGTTGCATAGATTTGCACTGCCCCAAGGCATTCCTTGACCTCCTGGGTGTCAGCTACTGCAACCATTATCTGGTTACTCCCCTGAATGCTGGTCCTGCTCTGTGACTAGTGAGGAGACAGGGCTTTGGGTCTGCCTTCTCCCTAACCCATCTTGGATGCTGTGCAGCCCTGAAAGAGTAGGGATTTGCTCTCCTGGGTCCTGACCCTTCTGCAGGCTCTGCAAAGGTGGGAGAAGGTGTTATGTCTGAGCTCCATTTAAACTCCTGTGGCTGACCTGTGTCAGCTGACTTGGGCTCAGTCTATGAGGCTGTTTAATTGCTATATAGGCATTTGGGCTCAGGCTGGAGCCATGGGAGCCTCTCTCACTTGTCGTGAGCACCTATACAAGACCAAGGCAGAACCTGAATTACTCCATGCTGGTAGTAGGTGTTGATCCTGCTGGGAATAGGGTAAGTGGGTTCTTCTGACTCACTGAGGCAAGGTGCCCCTTACCCCACCCAGATATAAAGGAGGTGGGAGTAACCCTCTGAGAGAGGGCATCTAGGGTATAGATGCCTCCCAAAGGAGGAATTCTAGAAATAAACAAATGTGGGGAGAAGGTTTGAGAAGAATGCATTGCATTATTATTATAGGTGTTTATAGAACTAAATCCTAGAAAAAGGGTGAGTTTGAATTCTACTGAGCATGTTGCCTGTTCTTCAGAGCAGGTTGGGTATAGCACAGTTTTGCAGGATCTTACTGGGATTATAATGGGTCAAACAGTTATTAAAACTGAATTGAGTGTCATTAGACATTTACCTGTAAAAACAATAAAAAGTCAGATAGTTTAAAAAAAATGTTTAAAATAAACTTTCCCTGGCAGGCTTGGCTTAAAGAACGTTTATCAGTGTTTTAGTTGTGACTAACAATACAGAACAATTTAAGGTTATCAAACAGTGGAGCTGATTTATGCTGCAGACTGCCTGCCTTTGGGGGGAGGGAGGGGCAGGGAGCAAGTCCTAATGTTGGAGGAGGGCAAATGTACAGAAAGTGAATTCATTACAATAATATTCATCATATTAGCAACTGTATTTCCTCAGAATCATGTTCTGTCATTTTAAAGTTCTGAATGAAAATGATTGATCTACTTTGCAGTCTGACAGAATCTCATTATTAGCATCAGATTATGAGCGTAGCAGATAATAGCTTCTCCAGGGATCATTTGCTGCTTTAATTCTATTTCTAAAACTTCAAGACAATTCTAAAGGACAGTTTGATATTGTCCCCAACAATCTGCATTATTAAAGTGCCACAAGACTATAGAGTGAGTCATCAGCACAGGCTGGACAGCAGAGATAGCATGACATAAAGATAAATTACATCTCCATAGCCTTTTTTTGAAAGGGAATGTATGCTTCTCTCATTGACTATGGCATGGACTTGCAATGTTAAACAAGTCTTTAGAGGTCTTCTAAATTAAAGTTTTCGGTGTAAAGTTAGTCAATTAAACAGAAGGCCTGAGGTTCTTGTGCAGTTTTTATTCAGCTTTTACATAGAACTTGTCCAAATAATGTCTGAGCAACTATGGATTGAAAAAATGAATAAAGAGTTTTGTAATTTTGAAAAAATTGTGTACTGAAAATTATTTTGTTTGTGAGTTTTGTAGATCAATACGTAGTCAGGTGGTATAATCAGTGGTTCATGAATAATAATAATAACACAAAATTTAATGTGAAACTTGATTTATTTACTGTGTCCGTGTGTGTGCACATTCGCAATAGAATTGGATGAATATTGCAAAAAAAATCTGGGTATTCTCTCAAATTTGAATATGGATTTGCTTTAGCTGTATTTCCATCTTATTGTGTTCCCATTCCTCAAACATTTATTACCTGAATTACCATAGTGAGTAGGGATTCTCATCATAGATGAGCACCCTGTTGTGATAGATGTATAAACACAGAAGCAAAAGACAGTTCCTGCCTTAAGAGTTTACACGACAAGAAACAACAGATGGATGTAAACAGATGGGAGTATGTGTAGCTACATGCTGCAGTGAAAAACATGTTGTGTCCACATCACAATATGTAGCCACATGTATTAGTGAAAGGTTCTGGCACTGGGTAGGCAGTGGAAAAAGGATTCAGCAGCTTCCCCTGTCTAAGCCTTTCACTGAGGTGAGGAAAGGTTCAGACAGCCAGGAAAGGCTGAGCCTTTCCCAGCTGCCTCCCTCCTGCCAGAGACTTTCCCCACTGCAGGAAAATACTCAGCAGGGAGACAGCAAAACACTACAGTGCACATAAGGTGTGGGTGAGTGGAGAGCTATGTAGAGTACGTACCCAGGCCATTCGGGCATGGTCTCTGTACACTAGCAGCCAAACCAAGTTACTAGGCATCACAGCATGAGGTAGGCATGAGGAGTGATTTGAAGGTGGATAATGAGCTAGCTGTGCGGATGTACAAGTAGTCAGACTGGATGGCACTGCTTGACATGGTAGGGAACGAGGTTCCCAAACTTCTGGCCAGAAGAGGCTATTTAGCGAACTAGATAAGGATCTGAGTGCCTTAAACAGGTCTGATCACATTGTTGGTGGATAGGAAATAATTTCTGTGGTTCTGGACTTAGTATCTTCCCCTTGATCTTTCTAATAGAGAAAATGTTGGTAGCACGGACCTGTGGGGATACTCTCCTGTTCCTCTTGAATGATCTATCCTCGTGCTTGCAGGATTTTTAGAGAGAGAGAGATACTCCATGGAAGGAGTTTATTACGTGACTAAGTGTTATGAGCTCTTGAAGAGATTTTTACTTGTAACTTTTCTAGAATCCAGGCAGATGTGTAGAGCTACATTGATTAACACAGGCTGAAGATCCCCCTAACACTATTAGTTGTCCATCCAAGCAGTGAACCAACAATCAGAATTGGGCATCTAACTGTAATTTCTGCCTTTGGAAATCTCCTCTGTAGATTCTGTTGCTAGCTTTGTCCCAGCCCTTTCCTCTATTGAAAACCGAACGAGTCTGGATTTCATGCTCCAGTTTTGGCCTGTCTCTACTTTACACCTTTCCGAGGTTTGCCCTTCACTGTTTGTTTGTATCCATCCTGGTTTTAGCTTTGATGCATATAAATCAGGTGCAAACAAAGAAGTGTAGTGGTATGATTCTTTTAGATAAAGCCCCATTGATGTGCCATTATAATTCATTGCAAAAAGCAATTGAAAAGAAAAGACAAATTCTTCTGAACAGAATAGCAAACAGACACCTTCTTAAAGCAATCTTGCCTTTAGGGTCTGCTAGGTCTGGCTGAATTTAGGGATTGTATCTGTTCTTGGGGAATGATGCAGTAGTTAGATGAGCTCTGAATGACTGGGCAGCTGGCATTTAGCAATCTTGGAATCACATTCATTCTATTGTTGAACTACAGAAAGCAATTACTATTTATTCACAATATACTGCAGCTCATTTAACCAGCTGAAAGGCTGTTCTGAGTTACGTAAGTAGTACTTACTGTTCATTGGTGTGTTTAGAGAAGAGAGGGATTTGGTGTTAAGTCTAAATCCTTATGTTTTCTAACACTTTGTGAATTTGGTCTGTAAGAGTAGTGAACTATGTTGCATTAATTTCTTTTATTGGGATTTCATTAGTTCAAATGGAAAGTAATACTGTGAATAGTCTACAAATAAATTGATATGAATCTTTAATGAATTTCAATATATATTTTGCTGTACTTGTTTTTATAGTCTACTCTTGAAGGTTTTATGAGAGAACAGAAACATAATAGCATGGTTAGAGGAAATAAAGTTGGTAGATGTTAAATAAAAATATTAAGGAGTGTAGTATTATGATTTTCCATATACAGAGAGCCATATGCTTTAGGTAAGAGTGGATTTTATTTTAGATTATGAGAATAACAAAATGAGAGCGAACCAGAGAGTCTCCATAAGAAAGTACAAAAAATGTGTCTACTCCTTGAAAGTGTGCACTGAGCTCTGTCTGCCAGCAAGTTCCTGGAAGGCGTACAATAGTAATAGCAGAGAGACACAGAAAATCAGTCATAGCAGATACAAAGTAGACACCCTACAGACAACACTTCATGATCTAAGAAAGGGTGCAAGCATTCTTGTTGCCAGAACAGGTGACGTTGTCAGACATGTAAGTCATTTCAAATGATGGAGTTAGCTACTATATGCAAGAGTAGATGGGTAGTACCCCCAGGTGTGGGTGGATCCAATTATTGCTTATCTTTAGTTCTTAATCTGATTCTGAGTGCAATCTATTTAGGTAGGTATCAGAGGGGTAGCTATGTTAGTCTGGATCTGTAAAAAGTGACAAAGAGTCCTCTGGCACCTTATGGACTAACAGAAGTATTGGAGCGTAAGCTTTTGTGGGTGAATACCCACTTCATCAGATGCATGACGTCTGACGAAGTGGGTATTCACCCATGAAAGCTTACGCTCCGATACTTCTGTTAGTCTATAAGATGCCACAGGATTCTTTGTCGCTATTTAGGTAGGATCATTCATATCTGTACTAGTCGTAACAGTGTCTTATTTAATTTGTATTTAGTTTGACCTTTTTATGAAGTGGTTACTAAATGCTATTGCACATTCAATGGCCCAGATTCTAAGTGGATATGAAGCATAGCATAGCTTCATTGACTTCATTAAGGTGTATATAGTTTCTATATAGTAACAAATCACATTTTTAAAATTTTGCCTAAAAAAATAGAGTAGACGTCATCTGAACAGCAGCAATATTCACATACAGCACTATTACAATATCCTTATTTCACATGCAGATAGATAATAGAATAGACTCACCTCTGGATTTGAACCTTCATGTTCAAATGTTTGTAACAAACGATTTTACAGAAAACGGCTATTGCCACATACAATCGTTTAATATTTATACAAAAAAGGTTATTTGTAGCCAACAAACATGTCAGTGTTTGGGAAAGCTGGTGGTTATTGATTGAACCAGATCAGTATGTTATTGCGTTACAATTTTTATACTACTTTTCTTCTGATTGCCTAAATAAAATGATATGAGGTGCACAGCAGACAGCAGCTGATTCATTGTTTGCGTCACTGAATGACTTGTTGATTGCAATACATTGGATATGATATCTGCATCTGTATGATATTTTAATATAATTTTCAGTCTAAACCACATGTGATCTAATTATACTGAACATGTACATGCCATTCATTCTCGATATTAAGAAGTGCTACAAACAGACAGGGTGACCCATTAAATCTTTGAAAAAATAGATGGACAGTCCTATGAAAAATTGATTAGCAAAGTGCTGCAGCAAAATGGATTTTATTCAAAATTATTTGCAAATTAATATCATAGAGCTGTATCCACACTATGGTATAATCAAAAGCTGACAATGATATTACTGCAAATGTGCACTTGGGGCAACATGGAAAATCAGTTTAGCCTTTTTAACCTACTGCATTATTGCATTAGTATATTTTTGCATTGGGGGATGCAATTTATTTTTGCTTTTATAGATGTTCACCTTGATATCTGTTGTCAAAACACATCTATTGGTAGATCGCACTGGATCTTGAAGACCCTAATTTTTTCTTTCTATTCTTTGTTTCTTAGTATAGAAAATTAATTTGTGTAAATCTGATCTGAGTTTGATATATGGTTGGAGTTTCTTGATGAACACAAATGCAGGGTGTGGACTGGGTGCCTGAGATGGGCCACACTGAGAATACTATACTCATGGCAGACGACAAGGAACAGGGCAGATAATCCCTCAGACTGGTGGTTTATTCTATAATTAGATTCACCAAGCCAGTAACAGAACGACTTCTATAATACCACACTGGTTGCCAAGAAGCCAAATACAGTCCCTTTAAGCATTCCAGCCCTTGACTCCGATCTAGACAGCCAAGTCTAATATAGGGGCAGCTATACATACAGGTGTAGAGTGAAACTTAAGAAATAATATGTGTAAATAAAATATGCATAATAATAGCAATGAGCCCAATGCAACACAATAACCACAGCTTTCTAAACCTTGGAATCTCCAGAAGTCTCTACACGCTAGCTGTGCAAGCCGCAAGCCCCTTGTGGGCAGGGGGCGGTGGAATGTTGGCTTGCTGTGCAAGTCTATTAGGCAACGCAAAACTCTCTGCAGCAGGGAGTGACAGACAGAGCACCTTGTGAGGGAGGAGGACTGAAGGAAATGAGCTTTCCATACTGTATAACTCACTTCTTAGACCAGGCTGCCTCATCACCTGGGACCATGCAACAGGCAGGAATTTACTAAATACCTACCTCTGCAGCAGCTCCCTGCTTTGCTCTAAGACAAGAGGCACCTGCTTTTCTGGTGCATAGGGGGATGCGATTTACTTTTGTGTTTATAGATGTTCACACTGACTAGAATTTTTTTTTAAATCACCTGGAAGTGATGGAAGGCAGTAACTTTCCCATTGGTGGTACGAATCCAGGGGACTCTCCCCCATCACTGTTGTATGGGGACCTCATCGGGCTCGTCATAGTGGATGGGCCTCCATTTGGTTTTGGGAGGGTGAGGAGGGAATTGTTAGCCCTCATTTTTCTCTGGCTGACCTCTGGTATAGAGGTGTCAGCAAAAACTATCTTACGGCTCCATGGCCCTTTTAAAATTCTTCACTTGCTGATTAAATGTTACTCAGCCAAGGCAGAACCCCTTTTTCATGATAGGACACTGGCACTCAGCACATCCTCCACATCATTCTCTAAGTCATATTGCCATGGCATTTCACTGCGGGGAACCTAAAGATGTTCCCATGAAAGCAGAATTATTGACTAGTCACTGAATGCCTGAACTGGTTTGCTGTAGCTACAACCAACGAGAAATACCTCTTCGCAATATAGACTGCCTCCATGGCTGCTAGCGCTCTTACTGTTTTAGCCTTTTCCCTTTATGGACCAAATTCCTATCAGGTGTAGAATCATAGAATATCGGGGTTGGAAGGGACCTCAGGAGGTCATCTAGTCCAACCCCCTGTTCAAAGCAGGACCAACCCCAACTAATCATCCACCAGAGATGAATCTGATCCTATTTGTTTTTCTATTCTATAAAAAGGGGATTTTATCTGTAATTCAATGCAGCCATGATTTATTGCCCTAGATCAGAGCTAGCTTGGCACTTGTAGTAGTTTTGTGCTCTGATAAAGATGAAAAGCATAGTTTATGCTGAAATATAATTTCTGGAAGGCTGTGTTATCACTCACTTCATTACCCTCGCATTTTTTAAGAGGTGATAAGGCAGATATACAGTAATGTGCATTGATTCCCTTGTCATAATCCGAGTGGCCCAAGTACAGAAAGATAGGTAAACTTTATTTGTAGAGAAGCTACGGTCTCCTTAAATGACTTCTAGTGATGAAGTAGATAACTGTATGCAGTACATGAAGACTATCTCTGGCAGCAATAGAAGCAAGTAGCATTGCCATGTTACAAATGAAGCAGGTAGGTACCTATGAGAGGAGGGATGTTAAGATTCATAAATACTGTATGCTGGGTCAGATTTGATGGTTTCCCAAGCTGCTTTTCTGAACCTAATTTCCTACTTACAGATCTTTGAAATGTTCACTCTATATAAATTTAGAAGAACACACAGGGTGCCCCGAGAGCCTGTCACTGTAGAAATGCCAGCACACACCACAGCCCTGCATCTCTAATGGAAATGGCAGGCTCTGCCTAATCTCGGTTATCTGCCATCTGTAACCCTGCTGACCTACAACATTGCTCACTTTTTTGTATGCACTGTAATCCTAATGCAGCAACACTTGCATAAATTATTTTAGAATCCCTGCCTGTGTCCTGCCAGACTCTCCTTTAACAAAACACTTGGCTACACTTGGAATTTCAAAGCGCTGCCGCGGCAGCGCTGCAGGAGCGCTGCCACAGCAGCGCTTTGAAGTGTGAGTGTGGTCGGAGTGGCAGCGCTGGGAGAGAGCTCTCTCAGCGCTGCACGTAAACCACATCCTCTACAGGTGTAGCGTGCAGCGCTGATTACACTGACGCTCTACAGCGCTGTATCTTGCAGCGTCCAGGGGGGTGTTTTTTCACACCCCTGACCGTGAAAGTTGCAGCGCTGTAAAGTGTGAGTGTAGCCATACCCTATTCTGGCAGAGAGAACTGGCTGTAAGAAATGTCATGGTCCATGCAGGAAGTACCTGGTAGCCTTAGATTAAGCCCATCTTGTAGCAAATGCTAAATATTAAGTAGCGTGTGTGTGAAAGAGTGCATGGGGGTGAAAAAGGTTTGAGAGAAAACAATATGGAGGATCTAGGAATCAGACACGGATTGGGCCCAAGCTGAGATCCATGCCAAGGGGGAAGGACAACCACCTCCAAGAAGCCCTGTAATGGGAAGAGAAAAGTAGAGTGCCACATGTGGCCAGCAGGGTCACGTTGTTGGGGAATGCCCACGTTGCCCACTGGGGCCCAGTGCAGTGCTAGAAAGGCACCTCTGTCTCATAGTTAACTGCGGGACCAAGGAATTATATTAACATTATTAAACTTCAAAAGGATCTTAAAGACCTTAGAGTAGTACACTTCTCCCTAGTCTTATACCCAAAAACCAATTCATATCTTGTTATTGTTGTTATCCTTTTTACAGTTCCAGGGCCAAGATTTTCAGAACTGGATGCCTAAAGTTAGACTCTTATGTCCGTATTTATCCATATAAATAAATGGCCTGACTTTCAAAACTACCTCACTCAGATAGCTCCCATTGATTTCAATGGGAGGTGCCAGAGGCTCAAAACTTTAGTCATCAAAGTATAGACTTAAAAGCCTAGCTTTCAGCACCCAGTTCTCAAACTTTTGGCTCCCAGTAGTGGAAATTATGCTTAATTTAATTATTTCTTCCTATCATGGATGATGTGCTTAGAATGAATATGTCTTCTTGGAACCTCATTGTACTTAAAAATATATTCTTAGAAGGCCAGAGCTTTAAAAAAAAATCTTGAAAGAGCTTCCTAAAACTCTGGCCTTCTAAGACTATCTTTCTAAGTGATACTTTTAGTGCTAACTAACTTTGTTTTTTTAACAATAAAATTCTAAGGAGTATTGTCAGCAATTAAGATGATGGCACCATACTTGCAATTGAATAATGCAAAATCTTCAGTGCAATACATTTTTTGAAACTGTTTTTTGTTAGGTCAGTTCCTTGTTCACGTTGTTGCTCATTGCCAGTAAAATTTGATTCGTTCTGACTCATTGCTCTCTGTTTAATACCTGCATGTCCTATTTGTGAAGAGGAATATGATATCAGCACTAATGGAAGCAGCATGTACTTTTCTCGTGAAGGTACAGTCTCTGCTTTTTGAATTAAGCATAGTGGACCAAATTCATCCCTGGGTTATTCCATTGAGGTCAATGTGGGTCTTTCAGCCAGCCAGAATTTAGCCCCAAATATATGGATTTTTCTAAAGAGTCTCCAGAGAATGCCAAATAAATGTTCGCGTGTGTAAAATACTCTTTTGTGCCCTAAATACTTTGTGGGTTAAGTGGTGACATCAGAGCTGCTGAAATTTCATGCATAGAACAAAACACTCGTCATCAGTTTTTCAAAATTGTAAGAGAAATCCACTTTGCATAATTGAGTCTTTCTAGACTTGACTCATTATTCAAAAAGTTTTTATTGATGACAAAAGCAGTAGGATTAGCAGGTATCACCATAAACGTGGAACAGAGAGCGCCCCTGTATAATGTATCAGCCTCACTTCACCCCCATACTCATATGGGGAAGGGTGTACATGTACAAAATCTGACCTCTTTAGGGTGGGGACTATCTTTCTGATCAGTTTGTACAACACCTAACACAATGGCATCTTGGTCCACAATAAGGGCTCACAGGCACTACCACAATACAAATACTACATTATTTTGCAGTTTAGTCCTGTCTCTAGAAATAACTAGCTTTTCCTCAAAATGAGGAATGCAGCCATCTGTAAATCCCAACTCCTAGGCCGAGAAACCTAGTCCCAATAGCTGATGCATCTGTAAAGTCACATTCTCTCTCCAGTCTCCTTGCAAATAGTGCATTTATGCACTAATAGTGAGTTGATACTAGGTCATCCGGCCCTCAGAGTTCATTTTCTTCCTGAAATCTGTATCTTCTTTTAGAGCCTGATTCCTTTTCTCAGTTACGGTTTCTTCAGTGATTAACTCTGTTGCCTTCAGTGGAGTTGCTCCTGATTTACACCACTGTGCGAGGCTCTTAATCTTGATTTCCTTCTTATTTTAGTAATTTATTTCTTTGAAGTGTTTCAAGACTTTCCTCCAAGTTATTACAATCACAGCAGCCTCCAGATGAGGAACCTCTCAGGAAAACTTCCCATCATGACTACTATTTGATTTCAGTCACCTAAAGTGGATGCTACTCATGATGTATTCATACTCACAACTGTCAAACCCTGTTGTCATGATCTTTTCTTCTGAAAAACCCCAGGGTATCTTTTTCTGCCCCCTCCCTACTCTTCAAATACATTTTTGCATTAATCAAAAAAGTTAATGGGCCAAATTGATATCTAGTGTAACTCTATTGACTTCACGGATGAGTTTGACCCCATGTGTTGGAATTACATAAAAATTATCTTATATACTCGATCATAAGCCGGTTTGTTTATAAGCTGCCCCCATCCTCCCCCCAGATGGATAAGTAAAAATGGAAAATTTTTATAACCTGTTCATAAGCCGCCCCTATAATTCAGGGGTCAGCAAACTTTGGCTCTCGGGCCATCAGGATAAGCTGTTGGGGGCTGAGATGGTTTGTTTACCTTGAGCATCTGCAGAATGTTCTCTCCAAAGCTTTTAGGCAGTAGCAAAGCTGTGCTGGTTGCTAATGCAACCTATGGACTCTAGGAACATCTAAATCTCCTGCGCAAAAGTTTGTCCAGTGAATGTGTATCTGCCTTTAGGATGAAATGATAGGTAGAATGTTACATACGGAACTCTAGGAACTAATTAAAACATTCATAATACATTTCATTATTTTGTAGGTCATAAGGCATATTATTCTTAATTTTTGTAGGATTTTTTACATGCATATTTTAAGGCTAAGATTTTATTCATACAATCTGGAAAATTTAAACACTGGTTTCCGGCAGCAATCTTAATCCTGCTGTCCCGTGCTCTTGCATTATAAATGATGATCACATCATGCCTTGGACTTTTAAGCAGCAGGTCCCATTGATATGAATGGCAGGTTCTACTTAAAAATCAATAACATTGTGCGGCCTCATTTATGGCTTTCATTACAGGATCATAGTTTTTCTCCAGTAACACACCATCCTGTATATGTTCCTTTAAGGCTGTAGACAAAGGTTCAATTTAAAAATAAACTGTACTCAACTGAGCTGATTTACACAATTTTATGAGCTGCAATATTAAAATTCAGCATAATAATGCATCTATTTTATATGTGAACATTTAGTGATTGAAAATGAAGGCTCAGAATAGAAACAGCTGATCCTTCACAACAGCATTTCTACTGTGGAATTATGATGCAGAAGCATGTCTGTTGCTCAACGGGCTGGTTGTAGTGAGTCATTAACATGGAATTGTTCATTAGCGCACTGCTTTTAGCCACCTGAGGAATAAGAGAACCAAAACACACATCCTTTCATCATCATAATGCTGCTATAATGGGGATTCTTTGTTTGATATCTAGCGCTTTTCATGGTCACGGTGGCTGAAGCAAGCTACTTTTAGGGGCAAATGATGCTCCCTCTGTGGCTCTGGGAGTCTCCAGATGCAGCCAAAGAGGTACAGTTTTACCACGTAGCTGGATGGCAGGATTTGGGGATCCCAGACATGAGGCCCAGTTCTACAAGGTTCCCTGTATGTTTTCACTGCAGCCGTAATCTTGAGAGGAGCAAAGATGGGGCTAGTGGGTCTCTCCCATCCTGGATTCACTGTCCATTTCCTCCTGCAGAATGGAGGCTTAGTAGAGACAGAGGCTGCATCAGCCTCAGGTCCAAATATAAGGTCCACAGAAAGGCTCCATTGCTACAGTGTAGCCTAGGATTGAGCAGTTCTTATTCCTCCAGCCAACTACTGGGTCTTGCTGCATTCTGCCTCGAGTTCTTAGAACACTAGACCCATTTCAACTCTGAAGCATGTTCTTTAAAAGGTGGGTATTTCTGTGTTGGAGGAGGAAAGAGAGGACAACGTCAGTCATGTCTCTTATGGATGAAGAAGAAAACTCCTAAGCTTAGGCTGACAGAAATAGATCAAGCCCTCCATCAGTGAGGATAACAGTAAGTCAAGGGTTTTCAGTGACTTTTTTTCACACTGGACTGGAGTAATTGGACAGTCAGAGAGTTACTTTGCTTGTTATTTTACTTTCACTTATAGTGCAGCCCTAAAGAGGACACCTTTTACATCATTTGATCAATTTTGTATATGGGGCCTGCCAGGCAGAATAACCAATATGGAGAACATTAAGAAATGACTAGCATGAAAGATAAATGTTTCTAATAGCACAGACCAAGCAGTATGTGTACTAAGCTGAAATGGGAATGTTCAGGCACTCTCAAAAAGGAGCCATTAGCATTTTGTGACTGTATAATAGATGTGTATTTTAAAAAATAACCTTTACCTCTCTTTACTGCCATTAGAAATGTATTAAGTTTATTCACTATAACCAAATGGATTTTGTTGAACACAAGGAGCAGATAAAGAGAATCCAGAAACAAAATTTTGCTGAATTTTAATGATCTTAAAAGGAGGTAAAATGACTTGGACAATAGCTACTAGCAAAAATATTACATAAATACCAGAGCTTCATAATTCCCCTTAATTGATTGGATCAAATAAAATATAGAAATGAAAAGTGATCTGTAACTTTAAACACAAAAGACCTAGTTCTCATTTCCATTAAGGGCCTTTGGCACCATTCAAGTTAGGCTACAGGGGCCTTAACATAAAGGGGAATCAGAACTTAAAGGTATCAGTTATTTACTTCTTCATGCTTCTTGCACTAAGGTACTGTTAGTTTCAAAGAATCTCCCATGTGCCATCTTTTTTATTGTCTGGGTTTTCATTCTCTGTTGTGAAGGGTAAGCGTCTACTGACTTGGGTGATTTTTTTGTTTGTTCGTTTTTACATTGGCATGTGTGTCCAAGTCATTTGATAAGATAAATATCTACTGAATTGTGGCATTTCAGCAGAATACATTATCTGTCCACTCCCGTGAAAGATGACCTTAAACAAAGCGAAATAAGAGAACAAGTAATCTACTTACCTAGAATCAATAAAATAAATTATTTTTTAAATACAGAAAAGATCCAAAGAGATTATTACTCTACAGCTAGAGAACTTGCAAAACCCAGGTTGGTCCATATCTCAGAATACTGTATGCAGTGTGTGTCTTCCACCTGAAAATATAATATTTTAGAAATGGGCTCACATATCTGTGGATAAAATCTGGCTCTGTATTTCTAAATTGAACCTAATTTTCTTCCAATCACATAAATGATCCAAATGCAGGTGATCTTTTTTCTTTTCTCCACCTTTCTTTTATTGCTCAACCTCCAATTTTAGTAACTTCTGCAAATTGGAGACCTTAGATCAGATCCTCAGCTGGAGTAAATTGGCACAACTTCACCTGATGTGAATCAGTACAAGTCCATTGAAGATCTGGCCCCTTGTTTTTAGTATTTGTATTTACATATAATTTATAAACAGTGGAAGTCTTCACTTCTAACCCCTTGTAGTCTAAAGTTCTCATCTCTGTGTACTCTTTTTTGCTTTCTGTAATATACATTCCTTACATTATAACTCCTAACCTTATCTATTAATCTTTGCAGCATTCCATCTCAATCTTAAGCATACTGTTCTGTTTTCACTGGGAATCTCTCTTGCTTAGTAAGTCTTTTCTGTCACATTCTGAAAGATACTTTCTTCACAAAATCCATTAGTCTATAATTCCTTGATTTGTCTATCGACTCTGTTTTAATGGTATTATAACACTATTTTCTCATCAACATTCTCTCCCAAATCTAGTGACCTTAAATTGTTTAAGGTACATTAATTTCCTTCACTTAACATTCATAGATTTCTAGTATGACGTCTGACCCTGAAGTGCATCGAAACCATTCTGCACGTCGGTACATTTCCCAGATTCTTGCCTGCCACCTCAGGAAAAGTTCTGGTCCCAGACTCAGGCAGACCTCCGTTGTCATCTTCTTTGAAGATGAAACAAATCTATTTGCCTACTCTACTCTACTCTGTCTTTCATTATAAACCTGATTTCATTTTAAGTGATCTAATTCTTTCTTTTCCTCAGCCGATTGCATATATAATTGAAAAACCCTTGTTATTATTAACATGGTTCTTGTAGCTTCATAACAAATTAATGTGTTCTGCAAATCAGGAGGATGAAAGAAGGAAGTGTGGATGCTGCTCCTACAAAGCCCAATTCTTGCAAAGTGTAAAGTACTTCCAGGGGGTACTGAGCATCCTTAACTTCTATTATAGTAAATGCTCAGCATTTTGGAAGTGTTCAGCATTTTGTAGGCTTGGACCCGTATTGTACATATCCTTTCTGCTTGGTAGGTACTTTACAGCTATTTATTGATTGCAGGTGGCCTCACTCTGGCAATTATTCAAGACCATTTGCGTTAAAAGTGTAGCTGATCTTAGGAGAAGGGAAGGTGGGAAGATGAGAAAGTATAAAGGGGCATGAGTCCTTGAAAATCTGTTGGCTGAAATTACTGGGTTTTACATCTAATTGTTGGTGGGATTAGTGATGATAAAAATCTTACACCATCCATACCCAGGACAAAGACTTCGATAATGCTTATCCTGTTCTTTCCCTCTGGTGAACAGGGGTTTCCAGAAGTACTATTTCAGAATGTTGCATGAATCCTTTTTGCCAGGATAATGGACAGGCTGTAGAAATCCTGCCACATTTAAATAAGGGAAGCACGTTATGTGTAGCATACAGTACTTAAGATCCTCATATCTCCTTTAAGAAAGTTACCTATCAGCAATTAATTAATAAACAGGAAGATATTAATAGCTAAGATAAAAGTGCAGATATTTAAAGGGCCCTTACATAGGAAGCAAGGCACTGTAACGGGGTGCCCTGCCCCCTTAAGGGCCAGAGGCCAGGCCTGGAGCTGGCTCTCATAGTAGAATTAGCCCCGCCTGCCATATGTGGGATGGGATGTGGGGTTTAAGTAGTAGAAACAGCTGTGTATGGAGGAGCTGATGCTCCTACAAAGAGCAGCAGGCAGCTGGGGGAGCTCAGGGAGAGAGACTGCAGAGTCAAGTAGACTCCTGCAGGAACCCTGAGTTTTCAGGGAAAAGGCTTCCAGCAGGGTATAGTCTTCTCAGTACTGTGAGGCTGGACTGGATGGGGCTTTGAGAACTCTTCTCTGAAGTATTTTGTTGTGTTAATAAATCCTGCCTCATGGAGGGGCGCAGTTGAACTTTGGAAGAGTTTGTTCTGGTGATTTGATTGAGAGCCCTAGACCACAAGGGGTGCTCAGGAAGTGGCTGGCACATTCACAGGCACCTGTAGTTGAAGTTTGATTTACAGGAGAAACATTGTTCAGTGAGGAAGGAGGCAAACCCAACCCAGGAAAAGTGCTACTCTCATGTGTGGAGATACTGGGATTTTCTTCCCCAGAAAGGTATTTAGAGGGATTTGCTGCTTGGTATAGTTTTGTGAGATGGCGTCTGTGGATAAGAGAATATAAGAAGCTTAACTAGTTGGAGTACCTGTAGTAGATGGGTAATTAGGAACTGTAACTCTGAGCTTTCTTTTCACTAAACTGGGTTCTATGAATGAATGCTGAATATGTAGAAATGAATTGTAAAATTCCCAATGCCTAGTTATAAAGCTCTGCTTTCAGAACTGAAAATGTAGTATTGGTAATGAGACATGGAGCCTTTCATTTCTACGTCTGTTAAAATCTGGGCTGGGTGACCCAGTGACCCAGAGGGACTGGGCCCGGTCAGTACACTCAGATGTCTACAGTTTCTCCTTCAACAAGGGGAACAACAAGAGGAACCTGTCGGAAACAGACTATGAGAGTCCCCAGATACTTGGGGCTCCTTCCCCAAAGCAGTCAACATCATCTAAACAATGTGCAAGGAGCAAGCAGGGCCTTTCAGTGTCCCTTCTATGCTGCCGCCTCCCCATATGGGCCAAAGGAGCCTTGGTAACCTCATAATATCCTCCTCCACCCCATTCTGGAACTTGGATTTTGTTCATTAGTTGCATCAGTTGTGGTTGTTGGTTCCCTTCTATCCTGCTCCTCACCCCATGGCAGCATTGTAGCCCCTCAACTGCACTCCTGCAGTGAGTGCTGCTCACCCTCCTTCCCATCTCACCTTCCTCCTTTGGATCTCCATCCCCCTCAAATTCACTCTCCCTCTGCCCACACCCTGCCTGACTCCAAGAACCATCCCCTCTCCCAGCCCAGACTCTCCTAAATTTACTGAGCTTTTGTATTGTGAAGTAAATATAAATAAATATAAAGCATGATATATAAACCAATACGTGAAAAGGTGAGATCTAGGATTACCCTGCCCAGTGCCTATCTTCACCCTAGCTGTTTGCTTTGTCTGAATGATGGGTCCCTTCCCTCATCCTTGGTCTGTTTTTTGTCATTTTTAGATTGTAAACATTCTGGGGCATAGCTTCCTATGTGTTAGGCCAGTGTCTTGCACAATGGGCTCCCGGTTTTAATGAGGAATTTGGCTATCACTACAACATAAATAACAATAGTGAGGATCATCATGTGGGTCATCACCAGGACTTGAACCTAGGATATCTTAAGTGTGGTGTTTGGGAGATAGAAGACCAAAGGTTGAATAACTTAAATCATCCTAGAAGTGCAATACTTCTCTGTCAATACACTTTATACACCGATCTAAAAACACTGTGAAAGTATTTAAAATAGATCAGGAAATAGTTCAGAACTGTGCATTCACTGAATGTTGCTGATATGATACAAGTGACTTGCCATACAATAGGCTGCATATGATTTCTGCTGCAGAACAGTCATAATGTATGTAATGAAATATCTAGGGCCTGATCCAAAGCCCTTTGAAGTCAATGGAAAGGCTCCAGCTGACTTCAGTGGGCTTTGAATCCGGCCCAAAAAGCACTGTTTGATTTGCCACATGAAATTACATGTTGTGCTGAAGGTTAACATTATAAAGTTTATCTGACAACAAAGAAGCAGCATTTACTGCTGGGCTGAACTAGCAATCTAATCTGTCCTAGCTATGTAATCAGTCTGTCTAGGTTTCTACAGCCTGCCCATCACTATGGCATCTGAATGTTTTACAGCAAACTGGTGAGCAAACATGGTTGTGCAGAGTTGCTGAATGCTGATGTCCTCTTCCCTACAGCAACAAGAAAATCTTGGGGAATCTCCTCAGAATCCAGATCCTGCCTGAACCCCCAGGAGCCTATATTTTCCTGGGGATAGCTGCTCTGCAATCACCAGAGACTGGAACCTTTGGGGGCAGGAAGTCAATCACAGATCACTCTTCCACTGGAAGAGAGGGGTGAGTTGATTGCTCATGACATATTCCTTGACAATAGAAAAGTCTTCCTCTCTGCTACAGCTGAGGTCACCCTTCTGATTCTTTGAGCTTAAAGGAACAGACCATGTCTTATTTCTTCAGCTAGATTACAGGTCCTCAATCCATGGTCTGTGAACCACTGCTGTTTTCTGTGGACCATCATTCCATGGAAATGACTGACCATCATCCTTCTGTTTCCAGTTGCTAAATTGCTTTAAAACAAAGCAAATATGTATTGAGTACTTCTCTACCACCATTTTTCTGGATAACAAATTGTAGTAATTGCAATAGAGATGCTATGCAATTCTGAATGGGAAGGGGAGGTGGTCAGTTAGACAATAGACTATTAAAATATGGTTCATACTACGAAAAACTGGGGAACCCTGATTCAGGCAAATTGGGAACTGAAATTAGCACATAAAATAAAGTTTTGAGAAGAAATGTCTTCATACATCTTCTGTTTCCATATTTGAATGTTAAGTTACAGTTCTAAAAATATTGAATGTAAGACTTGTTTTTGCATCAGAGATGTTGGAGGAACAAAGCAGGACTTTGAAAAATATATAAATATAAAATAAAGATATACCTTAAGAAAACATAATGAAGGCTCTCTTGTGCTATCACATAATAGGGGCAAATAGAAAAAAATCTTATTTACATACTACATCATAGCTCTGTTTGTTTAGCAGTTGTTGAATCCAAATTTCATTTTAGCTGGTTGTAAAGCGACCAAAGGTGCAGAGTACTTGCTTTTTGTTTTCATGGCCGATTCAAACAAACAGTAGGGAGCAATATGTCTCTAGTCTTTAAAACATCAATAGAGTGAAATTAAATTAAACACATTTTTAATACATAGAAGTGGACAGCAAAAATTTCTTCCAAGCCAAACTGAAGTTTTCAGACTTGCAGAAATATTGATTTGTTATAACCAGCTATTTGTAGTTTATTATATTCTTGAAATGTGAGTAGCAACTGGCAAATGTTACAGATACCGTGGAAGGCTGGATTAATTGTTTTTCCTATATTAGAAAATTTAGAAATTTTTATCAGTTGGTTGTCATTAAGGTTATGTCTACACTTCGAAATTAGGTTGATTTTATGGAAGTCGATCTTTATAAAACAATTTTATACAGTTGATTATGTATGTCCCCACTAAGTGCATTAAGTCGGCGGAGTGCATCCTCAGTACTATGGTTAGCATTGACTCACGGAGTGGTGCACTGTGGGAAGCTATCCCACAGTCCCTGCAGTCTCTGCTGTCCTTTGGAATTCTGGGTTAAGCTCCCAATGCCTGATGGGGCAAAAACATTGTTGCGGGTAGTTTTGGGTACATGTCGTCAGTCTCCCCTCCCTTCCTCCCTCCATGAAACCAACAGCAGACAATCATTTTGTGCCTTTTTTCCTGGGTTACCCATGCAGATGCCGTAGCACAGCAAGCATGGAGTCCGCTCAGCTCACCACTGCTGTAGTGAGCTTTGTAAACACCTCACACGTTATCCTGCAGTATGAGCTGAACCTGGCTAGAAGCCACCAGCACGAGGACAATTATGAGGAGGACATGGACACAGATGTTCCTGAAAGCACGGGCTGTGGCAGTTGGGACATCATGGCAGCAGTGGGGCAGGTTGATACAGTGGAACGCTGATTCTGGGCCCTGCAAACAAGCACAGACTGGTGGGACCACATAGTGTTGCAGGTATAGGGTGATTCCCAGTGACTGCAAAACTTTCACATGCGTAAGGCCACTTTCCTGGAACTTTGTGAGTTGCGTTCCCCCGCTCTGAAGCACAGGAGTACCAAGATGAGAGCTGCTCTGACAGTTGAGAAGCTAGTGGTGATAGCTCTGTGGAAGCTTGCAATGCCTGACTGCTACTGGTCAGTCAGGAATCAATTTGGAGTGGGCAAATCTACTGTGGGGGCTGCTGTGATCCAAGTAGCCAAGGCAATCACTAACCTTCGGCTAGCAAGGGTAGTGACTCTGGGAAATGTGCTGATCATAGTGGATGGCTTTGCTGCAATGGGGTTCCCTAACTGTGGTGGGGTGATAGACGGAACACATATCCCTATCTTGGCACAGGGCCATCTTTCCAACCAGTATGTAAACCACAAGGGGTACTTCTCAATGGTTCTGCAAGCACTGGTGGATCACAAGGGATGTTTCACCGACATCAATGTGGGATGGCTGGGAAAGGTGCATGACGCTCGCATCTTTAGGAACTCTGGGCTGTTTGAACAGCTGCAAGAAGAGACTTACTTCCCTGATCAGAAAATGACTGTTGAGGATGTTGAAATGCCTATAGTTATCCTTGGAGACCCAGCCTATCCCTTGCTCCCATGGCCATGAAACCATGCACAGGCAGCCTGGACAGTAGTAAAGGGCAGTTCAACTATAGGCTGACAGTGCAGAATGGTGGTAGAATGTGCCCTTGGACATTTAAAAGCTCGCTGGCACTGTTTGCTGACTAGGTTAGACCTCAGTGCAACCAATATTCCCATTGTTATTGCTGCTTGCTCTGTGCTCCATAATATTTGTGAGAGTAAGGGGGAGATGGTTATGGCAGGGTGGTAGGTGAGGCAAATCACCTGGTGGCCAATTTTGAGCAGTCAGACACCATGGCGATTAGAAGAGCACAACTAGGTGCACTGCACATCAGAGAGGCTTTGAAAACCAGATTCGTGACTGGCCAGGTTTCGGTGTGACAGGTGTGTGTATTTCTCCTTGATGCAAACCTGCCCCCTTATGTTGATTTTAATTCCCTGTAAGCCAACCACCCTCCCCCTTCAATCACAGCTGGCAAAGGAAATGAGGTCATTATTGTTTTGAAACCTGCATTCCTTCTTTATTAATTAAAAAAAAGTGAGATCACTGACAGGGTAGCCCGGATGGGGTGTGGGAGGAGGGAAGGACAAGGCCACATTGCTTATTGTAGCCACGCTACAAATCAGAACTGTTTGGAAGACAGCCGTCTGTTGCTTGGGCCATCCTCTGGAGTGGAGAGGCTGGGTGCCTGGAGCCTTCCCCACTCCATGTTCTTGGGCGTCTGGGTGAGGAGGATATGGAACATGAGGAGGAGAGCAGGCGGTTGTACAGTGGATGCAGCGGTGGTCTGTGCTCTTGTTGCCTTTCCTGCAGCTCCACCAGACTCCTGAGCATGTCCGTTTGCTCCCCCATTAGCCTCAGCATCGCCTCCTGCCTCTGCTCATCCTGCTCACTGTATGCTTTCCTGGCCTCTGTCACTGAATGCCTCCACGCATTCAGCTGTGCCCTATCAGTGCGGGAGGACTGCACGAGCTCGGAAAACATGTCATCGCGAGTGCAGGGTTTTTTTCACTTTCTGGTCTGTGATAACCTCTGGGACGGAGATGACAGGGGGAGTGTAGAAACATTTGCACCTGCAGGGGGATAAAAAGAGAGAGTAGAATTTAAGAAGATACATTTCTGAGAACAAAAGGGAGACTCTTTCACAGTGAATCAAGCAATTCACAGCAGACAGCACATGTGCTTTAGGTACAAGGTTGTATTTTGTCTTTTATATTGAGTGCCTGCCGGTATGGTGACACATCACACATGGCTGGGCAACACAATTCGGTTTCCAGGCAGCCATGGTAAGCCAAAGGGTATGCGGGGTTGGCTTCTAACGCCTTCATAACACATGAGAATGATTTCAAACTGCAGCGCCTTCCTTTCCCATAGCAAGCAATGCCGGATGAGTTTGCCATTTAAAAGGAGGGGCTGCGGTTTTTGGGTGGATGTGCAGCACACTCCTTTTCCCACCCCACCATGTGGCTATTCTCTGGGATGATCCCTTCACCCCTCCCCCGATCGCATGGCTATTCTCAGGGATGATCCCTTTTAGCCAAGCGCAAACAGCTCAGCATGAACGGGGTCCTTTTACTGATCCCTTACAAAAATTCCCCTATTTCAACAGGTGACCATGAATGATATCACTCTCTGAGGCTACCACAGAAAGATATAGACAGAATGTTGCTTCAATGTGACCAAAATTCAGGACCATTTGTTGCCATGCTTTGTGCTGCAGTGATTCCAGACTACTTGCTACTGGCTTGGCATGGTAAAATGTCTTACTGTGGAGGATGAAATAAGGCAGCCCACCCCAAAAACCTTCTGCAAAGGCTTTCAGAGTACTTCGAGGAGAGCTTCATGGAGATGTCCCTGGAGGATTCCCGCTCCATGCCCAGACATATTAACAGACTTTTCCAGTAGCTGTATTGGCTGTGAATGCATCCCAAGTCTTCAGGGCAAATCAAACATTAAACACTATTTCTTTTAAACCCTGTAGTGTAGCTACAAATGTGCACTCACCAGAGGTATCTTCTCTGGCTTCAGGGTCTGGGAACCTGCCTTGGGAGGGTATTGGCTTCAGGGTGATGAAAAAGTCCTGGCTGCAAGGGAGAATGGATTCTCCGCACATTCTCTTCCTCCTCCTCCTCCTCATCCACAAAATCCTCCTCCCTATTGCATGAGACTCCCCCCTTGCAGGTGTCCACAGACAATGGTGGGGTAGTGATAGGGTCCCCCTCAGAATGTCATGCAGCTGATCATAGAAGTGGCATGTATGGGGCTCTGACCCAGAGCAACCGTTTGCCTCCATTATCTTTTGGCAGGCTTGTCTGAGCTCCTTAAATTTCATGCAACACTGCTGTGTGTCCCTATTGTAGCCTCTCTCCACCATGCCCTGTGCGATTTTGGCATATATATTAGAATTTCTTCTTTTCAATTGGAGTTTGGCCTGCACAGATTCTTCTCCCCATACAGCAATCAGATCCAGTGTCTCTCATTCGGTCCATGCTGGAGCTCGTTTCCGATTCTGGGACTGCATGGTCACCTGTGCTGCTGAGCTCACCACGCTGACCAAACAGGAAATGCAATTCAAAAGTTTCCAGGGCTTTTCCTGTGTACCTGTGTGCATCAGAGTTGAAAGTGCTGTCCAGAGCAGTCACATTGGAGCACTCTGAGATAGCTCCTGGAGGCCAATACCGTCGAATTGCGTCTGCACTACCCCAAATTTGACCCAGCAAGGTCGATTTTAACTCTACTCCCCTCACAGGGGAGGAGTACAGCAGTTGATTTTAAGAGCCCTTTAGGTCTACAGAACGGGGTTGGATGTGTAGACGCATTGCTTATAAATTTGACCTAACACAGCTAAATTCAACCTAACCTCGTAGTGTAGAGCAGGGCTAAGTGTTCGGCTAAATGGAGTCAACATTTTGTATTTACAGGGAATACTTTTTCTAAAATGGATAAACTGAAGCTGCATATAATGTTTATACCATGGGTGGGATCCTCACACAGAGGGAACTTGTGTACAGGGCAAAAATGGCCCCATGACAAAAACAATCAGTAGCAACATTTCCTTATTCTGCTATGACATTGAGTTATTCCATGAGGTCCAGTGCAACAACCTTGGAAGTCAGTGAAAAGATGCCGTAGGGGACTGCGGAAGACTGTGTCACGGCCTAGCTAGGGTGTCTCCGCTTTCTCGGCGGCCTTGAGAAAAGCCCCTGCCTGCTAAGTGGCCGGTCAGTGTAGGACACAGCATGCCAGTTATAACTTGCTTGTAACTGGTTGAAACCAGTTTGTATGGCCTTAGGCCAAAGGGCGGACATAGCCTGTGGGAAGTCCCTTTTTGCATATGTATGAGTTGCTTTTGTATTGTGTATATATAGCTGTATGCTCCCGGTCCGCCTTTGGACTCCGACCCAGGCCGAGCTAAGCTTCAGTGCTGGGTTCCCCACCTAAGTGACAGCAACGCCCAGGGTCCCCGTTGCGGATGTGTCACTTTACCTTCATTAAAGCTAAATAACTCACTGTGTGTGTGGGCCTCGTCCTTGCAGAACACTCAGGCACTTAACAGATGCCCATTAACATCCAGTAGAATTGGATTAGGCCTTGAAAAGGGGAAAGGACTGATATTTTACTTCCACATTGCACAGCAAGATTTCCACAACCGAAACACTGATTTCTATGGGTAGTTTTGATTTAAGAATTTTAAAAGACGATTTGAGTACTTTTCAGTTCTTAAAATCCAGGCCTCCTCCCATGTGTATAGAGACTGGTCAGAAGCTGAGTGAATGGGAAATTAATATGTGTGCACTTGGCTACGATTTTCAGAAAATGGTTTACAGAAGGGCAACATGCTTTATTGGAAAATGATGGATCAAATTTGTGGCACCTTGATTCTTTGTGTGTGTGTGTTTGCAGTTTAACTTCCTGTAAAAAGGAGACTAAACAGGATGAAACACAAAGGCAATTATAAGAATGTATCTCAGATGCAAATACAAAATACATGCCAGGTTTCTTCTTCTTCTAACAGTGACATGAGCCACCAATTTGAAATGGTCCACACCCCATGCCTTTAGCACCAGATGCTAAGGCGGGGTGGGCAAACTACAGTCTGGGGGCATCCAGCCCTTCTGACGTTTTAATCTGGCCCTCAAGCTCCCACCAGGGAGCAGGGTCCAGGGCTTGTCCTGCTCCAGCCGGGGAGCGGGGTTGGGGACTTGCCCCACTCTGCGTGTGCCATGGATCCGCGTGACTCCCGGAAGCAGAAGCATGTCCCACTCTCCAGCTCCTACACGTAGGGGCAGCCAGGGGTCTCTGCGCACTGCCCCATCCCCAAGCACCATCCCTGCAGCTCCCATTGGGCAGGAAGTAAGTGCTGCCCGGAGCCTGCACCCCTGACCCTCTCCCGTGCCCCAGCCTCCTGCCCCAGCCCTCATCCCCCTCCTGCCCTCCGAACCCCTCGGTCCCATCCCAAAGCACTATCCTGCACCCCCAACTCCTCATCCCCAGCCCCATCCCAGAACCCCTCACCCTCCCTGCACCCCAACCCACTGCCCCAGCCCAGAGCTCCCTCCCATATCCTGAACTCCTCATTTCCCTCAGAGCCCACTCTCCCAGGCAGAGCCCTCACCCCCTCCCACACCCCAACTCCTAATTTTGTGAGCATTCATGGCCCGCCATACAATTTCTACTCTCCAGTGTGGCCTTCAGGCCAAAAAGTTTGCCCATCTCTGTGCTAAGGCCTCTAGCACTGGAGCTGTAAGAGTAATTTATTCTCTATATGGTGCATCCACTAGAGGGGGAACATGACACACTGCATGTTACACGATCCTTTACATCGCAGAAGTGCTGCCCATTTAAACCAGTAGAGAATTTGGCTCAAAGTTTTATCAGTCATGGGAGTTCTTCCTGAGTTATTAACCTGAGACGCTTCAGACTTACCTTGTCATTGCAGTATTCTGCTTTATCTGTTGTGCTAGGTAATAAACCGTGAAGAAAATGATTTTAAAACTTAAATTCCAGTGATACCAATATGGGGTGTTAACATTTCCCCCCGCAGGCTACACAGAAACCAAACAAGCGAATGGCTAACATTGCTGTCTTTTACAGTACGTCTCAAGCAGTTTCCCACAATAGCTTCATTCTGAAGTACACAACTAGCTTTATAAAATAATTCAGCATGATGTGTGGTTATCACGAGAAATGCAATCTGAGCATCTGAGTTTTCCCAAATTAAAGGCCATACTCTGATGATGCATCACAGGTAGCTTCATCTCCCCAGTCCCCTGGCATTGGAAACTTAGAGGTATTACATATATTTGCATAATAATTAGTGCAGAACAAAGAACAGCTAGCAGTGCAACCTCCTTCCCCTTCCACCCAATCCACCAAACTACTGTCCACTGACCCCCAAGTCTGCTGATTCCCAAACATGTCTCCCTACCTTCTCTGCTCTTCCAAAGGGAGGGGAGGGCTCAGTACTGGCACACCCTGCTGGGCTCTAGCTGGCTGTTCTATTCAGACCTCATACTTTGGAATTTGGCCACATCAGATGCTACTTAGAGGAAGTCCCAGCTGTAGTTATAATGCCTATAATATAGTACAGAGAGAGAGCACAACCGCACTTAATGTTCAAATTCCAGATCCCCTTGATTGTGACAAACATGAAGATGAATAAACTGATGGCAGAAACTGAATGATTAGCTCCACCATATATTGACAATGAACCTAGGTAGCAAGCTAAAGCAAGCCTTTAAATCTGAAGATGCTCTTCATCTCTTGATAATGAAAGCAGTGTGTCATGTTATTAGTCTTCAGATGAAAATGTAAGCGCTGATTTGACAACAGCAAAGAAAAAGCTGATATGCTAAGTTTCTGAAATGGGTGCCTTCTTAAGGTGCACATCCTGTTCAAATTCATCAAGGCAGCGATAATAGGTTTGTTGGAATTTCACTTGAACTCACTTGCTTCATTAGCCCATGACATGCATTTGTACCAATGTTACACGGCTGTATAGTTACAAGCCATGCAGCCACTTATCCATTTGGAAACAACAACAGTGATGATCAGCCATCTCCAGGCCACATGGGTAACCAAGAACTAATTTCTTGACTTGTGATTACACAAGCAGAGAGGTATTATTTATGTACGAATTAACATGCATTCCTTCTGGAATAGCACAACAGGTGGAGAGCCCAGGAAAACGACAAAATCTTTACTTTTGCACTTTCTGAGACACAGCTGCCCCTACTGATGCAGTTTCTACAACTAGGAAAATGTGTGCCATATTTATTCTCCTGGGCACTATGCACTGCCTGAGTGTAATTGCTTCGGCATAGAAAACCTTTGAAAGATTAGCCCAAAGTGCCTGAAATGATAGGATAAGTGAAGCTCCAGCTGCTGATTGAATAGATGTGGCATGTGACTAATATGATGCAAATGAATTGGTTGAGGAGTGAGGGGATGGTAAATATCACATTGTCAGAAAAATGAATTAAAGAAATTGTCCACATCCGTGGCCCTCATTTCACCATTTTTTAAGTTCCAATAGGTTTTCTTAATGACTGTTAATAGTATTACTCTCTAGCTGTCCATGCTGCTCTTCAGAAATAAAATAAGTCACTCTTCTGTGGTTTTAATCATCTAAGTCAAATTAACGCAGCAAATGATGATGACAGGTGTGATGGGGTTGGATCACAAAAACCCCCTTGGGAGCTGCCACGTGATGTTCCAAGACTACCTCTGCCTCTGCCTTCCCTGCCAACTCGGGATCCCAGCACGCTATCTTGCTGAGCCAAACACTCCTGTCTGCTCCAGCACAGACACAGGGTCTGAATTACTTGCCCCACAGCTACAGACTTAACTGAAAGCAGCTTACAGAAGTGTTCTCATCTTTAACACTCAAATGCCCAACTCCTATTGGGGTCTAAAACCCAAATAAATCCATTTTACCCTGTATAAAGCTTATACAGGGTAAACTCATAAATTGTTCACCCTCTATAACACTGATAGAAAGATGTGCACAGCTGTTTGCCACCTCCCTCCCCCCCCGCCCAGGTATTAAAACATACTTTGGGTTAATGAATAAGTAAAAAGTGATTTTAGTAAATACAGAAAGTAGGATTTAAGTGGTTCCAAGTAGTAACGACAGAACAAAGTGCAGGGCCGACTCCAGCTTTTTTGCCGCCCCAAGTGGTGAAGAAAAAAAAAAAGAAAAGAAAAACCTGGTTGAGCTGCTGCCGAAGGGGAAGTGAGGGACTGAAGGACCCGTCACTGAATTGCCGCTGAAGACCTGGACGTGTCACCCTAACAACGGACGGGGTGCTGCCCTTTTCTATTGGCCATCCCAGACACCTGCTTCCTTCACTGGTGCCTGTAGCCGGCCCTGACAAAGTGAATTACCAAGCAAAATAAAATAAAACACACAAATCTAAGCCTAATACAGCACAACAACTGATAATAATATCTCACTCTGAAAGATGTTTCAATACGTTTCTTTCACAGACTGGATGCCTTCCTAGTCTGGGCACAATCCTTTCCCCCTGATACAGCCCTTGTTCCAGCTCAGGTGGTACCTAGGGGATTCCTCATGATGGCTCTCCTCTTGTTCTCTCCCACTCACTTATATCTCTTTTACATATAGCAAGAATCCTTTGTCCTGCTCTGGGTTCCCACCCTACTTTGTCTATGGAAAAGCACCAGGTTAAAGATGGATTCCAGTTCAGGTGACATAATCACATGTCACTGTAAGACATCATTACTCACTTGCCAGCACACATATCTACAGGAAGACTTACAGGTAAAACACATCATCTGCAGACAATTGTTCTGGTTAATGGGAGTCATCAAGATTCCAAACCACCATTAATGGCCCACACTTTGCATAATTACAATAGGCCCTCAGAGTTATATTTCCTATTTCTAGTTTCAGATACAAGAGTGAGACGGTTATATAAATAGGATGACCACACTCAATAGATTATAAGCTTCGTAATGATACCTTACAAGAGACCTTTTGCATGAAGCATATTCCAGTTACATTAGCATATTTTCATAAAATCATACAATGTCAGGGTTGGAAGGGACCTCAGGAGGTCATCTAGTTGAACTGCCTGCTTAAAGCAGGACCAGGACCAATCCCCAGACAGATTTTTGCCCCAAATCCCTAAATGGCCCTTCAAGGATTGAATTCACAACCCTGAGTTTAGCAGGCCAATGCTCAAATCACTGAACTATTCCTTCCTCAAAACTACAATTGAACACCTTAACAGGCAGAAAGGGGACTTGTACTTGTGGTTTTTCTGCATCCTAGGTGAGTGCACTAACAACTGGGCTATAAGGAAGAGTGTAGAGTGCAACATCATAACAGGCAAAAATGGAAGATTACAACAAACAAATACTCAGTAATTCATTTTTGTGTGTGTATGCACCTTGGTCTCATTTTAACTTTTCTTTCCAATAACCTAGGGCAAGAGAGGGGGAGCAAATGAGAGTGGAGGGGAGCACAGGTTGGAGGTAGAAGGATAGCCTGAAGAAGTGAAATTTGAAGATGCATTTGAAGGAGGAGAGCAAGGGCTCTTGGTGCTCTGAAGGAAAAAGGCAGTCCCAGAAATAAGGGAGCAGTATGAAAAAAGAAACACATGGAGGCACAAGACAAAGCAAGAAAGGGAGAACTCTTGGCTCCACTGAAGTCAATGCAACAACTGCCATTGATTTCACCCAAGATGAGGGAGATGAGCAGAGCTTTGTGTGCTAGATGCAGAGTAGCTGAAATTTGGGCTGAGACCTAGTCAGGGGAAGAGTGGTGAAGTGTCCTGAAGATGATAGTCAGGAGTCTGAAGCTGATGCAGAACATGGCAAGAAGCTAGTGAGGACTCTTGAGGAAAGGGAAGGATTGACAGTAGGGTGAGACATTTGGCAGTAATATGTTAAATAGCAGACTGGAAATGCAAGGAAAACTGCAGAGGAAAAGTTACAGCCACAAACAGCTCAGCCTTCACATTTGATTTGCAAAGCTACCTTACCAAATCAACAGGACTGGCTAGAGCTAAACTCTCAGCACCTGTATGCTGTATGACCTTTAATCTGTGGGATGACCTCCTCCTGTGCCTGATTGTATTTGGTGCTCTTTATGATGGACATTGACTAATTGACTATAATCAGAAAAACCTGCACAGGAAACAGATTGTTTCCTCCCACTGAAAATCAATGTCTTGTGTGTGGCTTACTTGCATTGCAGGGCTTTTCTTTGGACTGATTTCTGAATGTTTTGGATGGCAAGCCCTTGACTGATTCGAGTGGTTGTTGAGATCTCTTAGGTATTTATTGTGTCTCTCTCAGATTTTCTTTAAAATAATGGCTACTAGGAGGCCCGTTTCTTGCTTCGTGAGGGCATGTTTCCTATTGTCTTCATGGGCATTATTGTCTACTGTCATAAATAGATAGCTAAGGGTTAATGTTTCTTTTACCTGTAAAGGGTTAACAAAGGGAACCAAACACCTGACCAGAGGACCAATCAGGAAACTGGATCTTTCAAAGTCAGGGAGGGAATTTTTGGACTCTGAGTCTTTTGTTTGTCTCTCAGCTATGAGAAGCTTCTTTTCTTCTTCTAATCTTCTGTG